>NW_024375613.1:659169-686707 GCF_010015445.1 Perca fluviatilis | reverse complement strand
AAAAATATTTCATTTTGTAACAATGAACTTTTTGAATTTTCTACCAACAGCAAACCTTTGTCACTTAGAGCAAAAATATTTCTGTAAAACTTTTGGATTCATGGCTGCACAAATATGGAAATTTAATAGTGAAGAAAGTAAAGGAAGAAAAAATAGCCCTTAAATAATAGTTTCTTAAAAGTTTGACTTACTTCCAACATTCAGTCTGGTTCCTCCACCAAAAGTCCACCACAGTGATACAAAGTCATTGAGCCGGACAAAAAACCTCTCACTGTAGAGAGACACGGCTCTCTGACTTTGACACAAACAAACTCACCAAAATGAGGCTGTTGTTAAATCTTGTCACATGAAAAGAGAACTGACAATAACACAGTGCTGCAGAGTTCCTTAATAAATGTTTTGGTACATGTTAAATGTATATAATTTCTTCACTTGCAATTAATTTAAATAAGACAGAAGAAGCATTCGATTGGAATGGCGTTATTGTCCACCCTCAGTGAGAATTTGTCTTTGGCTTCTCCAAAGTACAGCAACAGTAAATACAATGCACAAAAACCAACATACCATTAAAAACATACAGAATACAATATACAATAGTGTAAATGGGCAGGTAGCAGCAGATAAGTTCTATAAATAATACAAGAAAGCAGATCTTATAAAATAACAAGTGTTCCCTGATGCAGTCATTCTGTGTTCAATGGCTGTATGGCATAGGGAATAAAATACTTCTTGTAAATGTTCCAGCAGTTCCTTGGGACCCTAAATCAACCATTTACTATACTCTGATAAAGTGATTGATCCATTGATGAACAGCATCATCAGAGTAATCCAAGTCCCTGTTGGAGTCAGTCAGAGCATTTCCATAGAGAGCCACTTTGCATCAGCAGCACCATGCTCCAGTGCTCTGGGAGAGTTTATAGTCCTGAGAGTTGAACACTGGATGACTGACAGCTGTCCTTCATGACAACAGAAGACACAGAAATCCTCCTCATCAAAAACATGACTTTGATCTCCGTCCTCATCTGGACCCTCTCTCTGCTGCTGCTTCACAGGTAAAGTCCAGAGAATCAAACTCCTCTCCTCTATCAACATCCGTCCCTCTGAAATGAAGCCGACTAAACCGTGGACGCTGCTTTATGTTTTTGTCTCTGTATCCTCAGAGTCCAGAGGCCAGGTCACAGTGACTCAGCCTGGAGCAGTGAGCTCTGCCTGGGAGGCTTCGTCTCCATCAGCTGTAGGACCAGTCAGAGAGTAGCTAATGGGAACCTTTTAGCCTGGTACCAACAGAGAGATGGAGAAACTCCTAAACTGCTCATTTACGATGCTACCACTTTCACAATCAGGGATTTCCAGATCGTTTTACAGGCAGTGGATCAACTCTGACTCTACCTGACCATCAGTGGAGTCCAGACTGAAGATGCAGCAGTTTACTACTGTCAGAGTGGTCACATTCCCAACAGCCAGTGGGTGTTCACACAGTGAAAAGCCGTACAAAAACCTCCCCTCCAGTCAGACTGAACAGAAACTGAACTCGACTGCTGCAGCGGAAGCTACTGCAGAGACTGATACACTTCACTGAGGACACACAGACACACACACACACACACACACACACACACACACACACACACACACACACACACACACACACACACACACACTTCTACAACTTAAACATGTAGTACACACCACGATCAAATTTTTAGAAAAGATATTTATTTAAACAAATCAACCTAAATTAAAGGGTTAACTTATGTAATTAAAGTATGGGCTGTGGATATTAGTAATCACATGTGTGCAATGTGCATGAGTGGTAAATATGTGTGTGGGCGGGGTGTTACAAAGGTTGATAGGAGCAGAGCAGAGAACTAAAGCAGAGTGGAGAGTCAGCCAGAGAGGGCTGCACTGCATCCAGACTTAAATAACCTCCTGCTACTGGGAACATCTAGCCTGACAAGCCAGACCCACATCCAGATGTTGGGTCTGGGAACTCACTCTTGACAGGGCTCAATCCGAGGGCGGGATAAATGATTGTCTTTCAAATTCCCTCTGCACATAATAGGATAGCGCTTACAACCAGGCAGAGCAACGAAGAAGGTAGAGAAGTTTTTGCCATTATCGGTTCCGGCAAAAACTCGGAACACATCTTCCTTTTTAAGAATGACTTCAGTGCCGTTCTTTGTTCTTTTCTCAAAGAAAAGCTTAACTCCAAGTCTTCCAGAAGACCTCTGCTCCCAGCAGCAGCAGCCATAAGCCCGCCCACCAAGTCTGTACATGATGTGATTGGCCTGACCAAGTGCCTAGACCCCCTGGCTGCAAAATAAATTTGCTGCCTCTAGGGGTGCGTCTAGATTTCTAGGCTAGGGAACATCCTCAGCTGTTCCCCGTTGCTCTAACCATCACCTGCAGAGAGAGCACAGACAGCTGAATCACACAGCTAACTCAAGATGACACCATCCATTCATTTAACAGTAGCGGTTCTAAATTGAATTACACCCTGGGCGAGACCCCCTTCCAGCACATAGTAGTTTTAAAAAGACAGAAAATAAAGATTACTTTGTTGCTGCATTATGACATCACTATCACTCCATTTGCATTTCAATATCCCTAAAAGCATGTTCTGGCTGTATTTATATCAATATGGGTGATAATACTCAGGTGTCCACTTATATATAAATTATGTGAAAATGTAACCAGCACATACAGTAATGCTATGCGACGTCCCATACTGGACACATCTGAGAGTAACCTTTTTCATGTAAAATGTGAATATGTCAATAGATATTCCAAATATATTTAAAACTTAGCCTATAATGAACTATGTGTGGACTAATTCTCTGCTTTGGTAGGACAGGCGCTCCCACTGACACCACACACAAACAACACACACACACACACACACACACACACACACACACACACACACACACACACATCCGTGGCCGTTACGGTCCTCCTTGTAAAACCTAAATATAAGTATAACACCGTCTATTTTTGTTGCCAAGTTGGATTGCTTTCGTGACTTTCTACTATCTAGTCTACTTTTAGTTCTCAACAGAATCTGGTTTCCAGCCCCCTCCTTCCCCTTTCTCACACAGCTTCTGTGCTCCGGCGCAGAGGGATTTTTTTGAAGTGCTCGTGCCCCCCCCATGTGTCATGAAAATGCCCCCCAGGCGACTGCCTGCTTCGCCCGTGCCAAAACAGCTACTGCATTCATATCATCATTCATTACAGCGAGGTGTTCTTTCTGCTGGGCTTTTGGCCTGTTGCATCTCCAACGTGCCTGAGGTGGACTGTGCATGGGAGGAGCGTCCTCTTCCCTGAGGCAGGCTTAAACCTGACCGCATACCGCGAGGGTTTTGCTGCAGGGTCTTCAGCTGGGGACCACCGCTCATTGGCCGTTTCGCCCTTTAACCCAGAACATCTCCTGGTGGCGGCGGGCAGTGAACAGGAGCGCCTCTCCTGACACCCCCTGCAGCAAAACCTAATAGATGTTACTCCCCAAGTCTTGTCTCATCGTTTCAGCCAGAGCCAGTGGCTTGCTTTCTCCACTTCCTCAGAGAGCTCTTTGGTGGATCTGCTCAGTGGGGTGGCCCCCGTAGTCCCAGCTCCTTGAGCAGACGTGATGTTGATCTGCCCACAAAGCCTCTGGCGCCCACCTCGCCGGGTACAGCCTCACACTCCATCCACTTTCTCTGCACCCCGCCACAAGATCTGCATACTTCGCCTCACATAATAATCTCATGTTCTTATGTGATTCTTGCCCAAAGAATCAACAGGAGCCATTTTGGAACTTATACAAATAAGAAATAAGAAATCCTATAACTGCATCTATATAAAGTATATGCAAAAACACAATTTCTCCTACATGCAACTCAACAACCCAACAAATAACATTGAGATCATTCTTGACTTTGGAAACAGCAAAACAATCTCTTCACAATGTCCATCCAGTAGCTGTTGAGCTTTCAATCATACCTCATGATCTTCAGAGGGGGACCAAGTCACTGTTTTGCAAGTCACAAGTAAGTCTCAAGTCTTTGCACTGAAGTTCCAAGTCAAGACTACCAAATCCCAAGTCAAGTCCCAAGTCATACATTTTGTATTTAGAGTCCTTTAACAAGTCATAATGCAATCTTCAAATGTAGTGTAGTATCTGGACTTGTAATGGACCTTTATAAACTTTGTCTTAAGTTTTTGGTAACAAAGAAACTTCTTATGAACTTTAGCCTACATTCGCTGGACACTTCTCTGGAAACATCTGGAAAGAATTAGGGATGCCCTTGTTGGCTTGGTTCCGAAAGGATGATAGCCATTGGTCAAAGTAATGTTTCCTCCCCAGCTATGTTACACATATTATAGATATATACCATGTTCAAACAAAGAAAAGGCAGAGTGACTTTTGAGAATCTGAGAAGCGGTCCTCTCCGAGCTCTGCAGAGCTTGTACAAGATGCTGATTTCTTTGATGTAAATAAACCTTTATAATCAAGAAACAGTGTCGGCAGATTCCTCTCTACACAGCTACGCACCATCGATACCATATAAACCGGCATAACAACAGAGTAATATTACATTTCATGCACAAATCATGAATGCCTTTTTAAAAACAAGTATCATCACGTGCTACTGAACATAATAACACTGACACAGCAGTTTAATACTTTCATAATATATTATGTCTAAATGAAATAAAAAGATAAATGTAAAAGAAAAAAAACACAAACATAGTGTGGCAGTCTGCCAGAAAAGGTCCTAGAGTTCTATAGTGAAGTTATTCACTTTATGGAGGAATAATCTGTGCCTGCATGTGTGTGAGAGAGAACGGAACAGTTTGCATGAACAACATCAACGAAGGAATCAATGGTTTCATTCACCCACAAGGTTGTGCTTTTTCTGTTACTAAGGGTTTCCCCAAGATTTCTCTGCTATAACGTTAGCCATTTACTTTACCGTACGTTTCAGGTTAACAGCAGCTCGAATGTCGAAAAGGAAACTGGAAGATGTTGCATCTTCGTGTGTAATTTTCGAAGTGGATCTAGGTAATTATGCATTCATGAAGTACTGACTTGCTGGGAATAAATAGCATTGATTCAGGAGATGAACGGAATTTTATTTTTAATGTCAGAAACTTCTGGTTGGAGTTTCTCATGCATGTCATCTGAGATCCTCGGCCTCAGCCTTCTCTAAAGACTCATCACTACTTCACTTGGTGAAATCTTCACATTACAAGCATCCAAAAATGTCAAACCTGCATTAATAGTAATATAACTAATCATTTTCAAAAAAGACCATATTACCAACTAGTAAAAACAGAACAAGACTGTCCACAAGTCCCTGGATCAGTTTACTACCAGACTTTTCAATATCCTCTCCATGTAAATATGTAAATATGTAGGTCCATGCTCTCAGCACTGAGGGGGGAAACAGCATGACATGTTGAGGGACAGCTACAGTTCACTGACTCTGTGTGTTTGCATATGTGTCCTGCCTCTCTGCTCCCAGCCGTTAAGAGGCCAGTGTTGACCATTTAAAACATACAGAATACAATATAAAATAGTGCAAATGGGCACGTAGCAGGAAATAAGTCCTATAAAAATACAAGAGAGTAAATCGTACAAAAAGTGTTCTCTGATGCAGTCATTATGTGTTCAATACCTGTGTGGCATAGGGAATAAAATACTTCTTTTATATGTTCCAGCTGGTCCTGGGAAGTCTAAATCAAACATATGGAAGATTTGTTATTGAAAGATACTAATCAATACTCTGATAAAGTGATTGATCCATTGATGAACAGCATCATCAGAGTAATCCAAGTCCCTGTTGGAGTCAGTCAGAGCATTTCCATAGAGAGCCACTTTGCATCAGCAGCACCATGCTCCAGTGCTCTGGGAGAGTTTATAGTCCTGAGAGTTGAACACTGGATGACTGACAGCTGTCCTTCATGACAACAGAAGACACAGAAATCCTCCTCATCAAAAACATGACTTTGATCTCCGTCCTCATCTGGACTCTCCTCTGCTGCTGCTTCACAGGTAAAGTCCAGAGAAACAAACTCCTCTCCTCTATCAACATCCGTCCCTCTGAAATGAAGCCCGACTAAACCCGTGGACGCGGCCTTTATGTTTTTGTCTCTGTATCCTCAGAGTCCAGAGGCCAGGTCACAGTGACTCAGCCTGGAGCAGTGAGCTCTGCTCTGGGAGGCTCCGTCTCCATCAGCTGTACGACCAGTCAGGATATTCCTTCTTACCACTATTTTGCCTGGTACCAACAGAGAGATGGAGAAACTCCTAAACTGCTCATTTACTATACTAGCACTTTCGACAATCAGGGATTCCAGATCGTTTTACAGGCAGTGGATCATACTCTGACTTCACTCTGACCATCAGTGGAGTCCAGACTGAAGATGCAGCAGTTTACTACTGTCAGAGTGCATATTACATCAACAGCCAGTATGTGTTCACACAGTGAAAAAGCGTCGTACAAAAACCTCCCTCAGTCAGACTGAACAGAAACTGAACTGACTGCTGCAGCTGGAAGCTACTGCAGAGACTGATACACTTCACTGAGAGGACACACACACACACACACACACACACACACACACACACACACACACACACACACACACACACACACACACACACACACACAGTAATGACCTGATTCATGTGGCCACAACAAAGGGGAGACACACCATCACATTTTTACAAAATATTTATTTTAACAAATTAAACCACATTAAAATGGTTAACTTTAATGTATAGGCTGTGGATATTAGTCAGTTAGTATAGTATTAGTATAAGTCAGTTTGTGTGATGTGCATGACTGGTAAATATGTGTGTGTAAATGTTGATAGGAGCAGATTAGAGAACTAAAGCAGACGGGAGAGGAGCAAAGCTGCAGCAGAGTGGAGAGTCAGCCAGAGAGAGGGCTGCACTGCATCCAGACTTAAATAACCTCCTGCTACTGGGAACATCCTCAGCTGTTCCCAGTTGCTCTAACCATCACCTGCAGAGAGAGCACAGACAGCTGAATCACACAGCTAACTCAAGATGACACCATCCATTCATATCACATTAGAATCTCATGTTCATTCTTGACTTTGGAAACAGCAAAACTATCTCTTCACAACGTCCATCCAGTAGCTGTTGTTGAGCTTTTAATCATATCACATACTTTTCCTCAGCAGATGTTATTAAAATGTAGATTTTCAAATTCGCATTCCTCTCAGCATTTATGAGACTTCTTGTCCACATTGGCTCAGAAGTTAAAATATTCCATGAGAACTGGGTGAACTCCGTCTGCTGAGGAAGATCATGGGATTGGATCCAAAGATCTGAGACAAGACAAGACCGAGTAAAGATGCGGCAGATTCTGAGACGAGACCGAAACCTTCAAAGAGTGGTCTTGAGACCAAGACTGATATTGAGAACTACAACACTGGCCTCAGCCTTCTATAAAGACTCATCACTGCTTCACATGGTGAAATCTTCACATTAGAAACACCCAAACTTGTCCAACCTGCATTTATATTAATATCATTAATCATTATCAAAAAAACACCATATTACCAAACTGGAAAGACACAACAAAACTGTCCACAAGTCACTGGATCAGTTTACTACCAGACTTATCAATCTCCTCTCCATGTGAATATGTAAATATGTAGGTCCATGCTCTCAGCACTGAGGGGGAAACAGCATGACATGTTGAGGACAGCTACAGTTCACTGACTCTGTGTGTTTGCATATGTGTCCTGCCTCTCTGCTCCCAGCCGCAAGAGGCCAGTGGTGATCAGTGACTGTCCAGGACTTTCAGAGACACTGACACGCTGGCAGCATGATGATGATGTCACTGATTCTACTGCTGGCCACCCTGGGGCTCCTTGTTCAGGGTGAGACTCTCTTCTATAAACTTTGCTTCAGGATGCAACCAGGTTCACCTCAATGATGTTCTGCTATGATGGAGAAAGACTGGAACAAGCAGCATTTACCTTCTTCCATCTCTTCTCCATGTTAAAGAAATGAGACTCTTCTGTTTGGATGTTGATCATCTTTCTCCAAGCTGGATTTGTCTCAATAACCCTTCTGCTCTTTTTCATGTTTTCCAGGTTCATCAGGAGAAATCATCCTGACTCAGTCTCCTGGATCCCAGTCTGTTGCTCCAGGACAGTCTGTGTCTATCAGATGTAAAGCCAGTTCAACTGTTAGTACTAGCGTACTCAGCTGGTACCTTCAGAAACCTGGAGAATCTCCTAAACTCCTGATTTATTCAACTTCAACCCGTCAGTCTGGAGTTTCAGATCGTTTTAGTGGAAGTGGATCAAACACTGACTACACTCTGTCCATCAGTGGAGTTCAGACTGAAGATGCAGCAGTTTACTACTGTCAGCAATATCAAAGCTATCCAGTCACACAGTGATACAACGTCGTACAAAAACCTCACTCAGCTGGAGAGGAACTGATCTGACTCAACAGCTGCACTGAAACTAAAACACACGTTTGACTGAACAAAACTATATTTAATAATAATCAACTTTGAACTCACTTTAACACTAAATATACTTTATCTAACTTTAAAACAGGGTTTGACATTCTGCTGCACATCAAATCTAACTTCTGTTAAAAGTATAATTTCAATTATTTGATAGGTTTAATCCACAGAGTATGATAACACATGAACACTAAAACTGTAAATATGATTTGATTATTTCATATCTAACCAGATTTCATAGAAACTCAAACTTACTCATAGTTGAAATACATTACGAAATATTATTTCATTCATGTTGTAAAGTTACTAATCACATCTATGACATATTTTAATTATTTCGTGTTTTATATCTTTTAGTGAACAAATTCATGGAGTATGTAAATCAGAAAAGCTTAAATTATTTCCTTTTGTTGTCTATTTGTGGATCTTCAGCAGAACACACAATATTTCCAGATTTTGAACTGAAGATGACAGACATTTTACTTCCATCTATGCTGATGATATTGTTTTTTATTTAAGATTTAGCAAATATGGTTCAATATAATAATTTTTTAGATACACTTAAAGCAAATACAATATAACAGTCCTTACTTTAAACACACTTCAGTAATAAGAGATGATTGGATGATGTATCATTGAAATGTTCTGACCATGAGTTTTGTTCCAAAGGTTTATTATTCCAGACATTGTTTTATATAATCCTAAACTGTCTTTCTGCAGTCATTATTAGAGAGTTTATAACATTTTTGTTAGATCAGTTTGTCCTCAAGAATTCAAAAAGTCACTAACACACTTAAGAACAGATGGAAAGAGACACTTTGATAATAACATGAAAACAACTGATTTGATGAACACGTCTTTATTGTCTTTAAGCACTGAAATAATATAGAAAGATTGCAACAAGCAAATATCGCTATTGAAAGATATCACATTAAAAACAGAGATAGTCGCAGAGAGCAGACTGAGATCAGTATCAGAGTGAAACCAGTAGCAGAGTCCCAGTGAGTCAGGTCAGGACTGGGAACACTGGTCTCTCCTCAGTGTCTCTGAGAGCGGAGTCTGGGAGCCCTGGGTGGCCTCACAGGTCACAGAGCCCACCTTCTCCCACTGGTCTTTAGGGAGCCTCAGGGTGCTGCTCCAGCTGTATTTGCCGTCCTTCCCCAGCACCCCGGGGCTCCTGCTCTCCTCCCCGCTGCCTGCTGCTGCTGCGCTGCCACCTTCCAGGCCAGACTCCAGTCTGAGGGGAAGCCCTTGTTGGCCAGGCACATGAGCGTGGCCTTCCCTGCAGCAGCTCCTCACTGAGGGGGGCAGCACCGTCAGGGTGGGACGGACATCACCTAGGAGACACCAATCAGCTTAGAGGACAGGGACCACACAGCTGTCAATCAACCAGCAGACACTTGGACACCTTGACTGTGTGAGAGTTGGTTTTCTCCCTTTAAGGAGTTTCTGTCAGATGGTTTTCTGCTCCACCAGTCACTCACCCACACATTGTTTCACTTCCCTTTAAGAAGCCTCTCATGTAAATCAGCACAGAGAGAATCATCTACACAATGAGCTGATATATATCAAACTATACACTGGAAATAAAATGTCAAATCTTTCACAGATTCTAAAACCATAACCATACATTACTTTAGAGTATTTAGTGGAAACAAACAAATACAAATAATGAACTGACAACAATGAAATGTTCTTCATGTGGATTTCAGTCATTATTTAGCAAACTGTTCAAAAGATTTAAAACTAAATTTGCAACAATACATTATATTCATAGTGTAACATTAATGACTAACCTTAACAAACATTTTAAGTAGAATATAAGTTTTGTGTTCATCATCAAGTTATTTAAATTGACAGAAATATTTATTGAGGCTGCTCTGAGTTAGTCTCATGATAAAGGAGGATGAATATAAACATGAATACATTTCATCAATAAAACAACATATTTATCTGCCCTTTCAAAAGGGTAATTTAAAACATTACTTCACAATAATGTATCAACTATTGTTGTGCAGGAACTTACTTCCAAATTCCAGTCTGGTTCCTCCACCGAACGTGTACCACAGTGATACAAAGTCATTGAATTTGGCTCCGTACAAAAACCTCACCTCAACAAAAAAAAAAAAAAAAAAAAAAAAACTGCTAGAGAGACCCCCCTCTTACCTTTTTCCAACACACCAACCAACCAAACACCCCAAAAAACGGCTTTACCATTAAAGTTGGAAATAATGATGTATCCTCATTTAATGTTTTACTTACAATTACTTTTTGAATTTCTGTTATTAAAGTGAACCACGAGTCTTAGAGCAAACTTTTGTGGGAACCCATAACCATGATTATTGAAAGGCAAATATTTTTCTTAGACTGTTGAATATAAAAGAATAAAAAGAAAATTAGCTCCTGAAATAATAAACATTTGACTTACTTCCAAATTCCAGTCTGGTTCCTCCACCGAACGTGTACCACAGTGATACAAAGTCATTGAGCCGCCGTACAAAAACCTCTCACTGTAGAGAGACACGGCTCTCTGACTTTGACACAAACAAACTCACCAAAACACATTCACAGTTTACACATTATGTCATAACTGGTCAAAATGTTTAAAACTGATACTCAAACTATGAAAATGTATTTAATCTTTCCTTGAAATGAAATGTTAAACATCCACTAACAATATACATTTCTCTTTCAGTGAAAATAATTGAAATATTTCTGAAGAAAAATTCCCCAATAAATTCGGCCCAAATGTAAATCATTATCAAAAACATGATTATTGTAGATGATGAATGAAAAATAATATTTTTCAGTTAAATCTGTTCCACAGTGATGTGATTGATATGTGTTGTATTGAATCAGTGTTGTTCTGAGAGGGGGATGGCCAATGTCCCCTTAATATTAAGCCTCAACCCCCCTCTGGCCCCGCTAGTTTTGTCCAGAGGTGGGTAGAGTAGCCAAAAATTGTACTCAAGTAAAAGTACTGTTACTTCAGAATAATATGATTCAAGTAAAAGTAAAAAGTAGTCATCCAAATAATTACTTGAGTAAGAGTAAAAAAGTACTCGGTGAAAAAACTACTCAAGTACTGAGTAACTGTTGAGTAACGTCTGATTTATTTTTTTAAATAAGCATTCAATCAGACAGACAAAAATACTAAATAATCATCTTTAGGCAAATTATAGTTCATCCAATCAATAAAATAAATAAAAATTAATTAATTACAAAATAGCTTAAATTAAAATAATCCAGGTAAATTCAAGTACTTAAAAAATAAAATCCATAAAATAATAATCCATAAAAATAAATACGCACAAGTAACACAAATTGGATGGTGATTGGAGCTGCTCTTTGGCACTTTTACTAAGGTAAACATGTATTCATATTGAGGCCAGAGGCCTGTACTATGAAGCAAGATTTGGGGTTAACGAGCTAACTTCAGGTTCAACCCAGGGTTTTCTTTATCGCGAAGGTGGATCACTTGATACCTGGTTCAATCGCCGTGGTAACTCATGCTGGACCTAACCTGGTCGGGGCAGGTTATGTTGGAGATATCAACCGGTGTAAAAGCAACGCCTACTGATCAATCAATAGGCCTAAGAACCGATCATCGTTCTTATAGAAGATCAGGCGAAAAGAGAGAGAGAGAAAAAAGAGACAGGGGAAGAGTGCCCCACAAAAGTTAAAACATTTAGAGACCGACAACGCGAAACATTCCCTGATGGGTATATTTATGAAATATATAGATTTGAATGGGAGGAATTACATATCGGCTATTTCTCTGCTCTTGAGCCAATGCGCCACCGGTTTGAATTATGTTTTATATATTTTTATTTGCTCTCACGATCGCTTCCACTGGCAGGATTGCAATTGAAATAATAGGCTAATTACGGCAGTTTATGGAAAGGACAAGTGTAATTATGGTCAGATCTTGGTCCTGACTGATGGGGAAGTGATATTGATAAGCGTTGATTTACGCATCACCGGTCGCCTATTTTTGTTGCCAGCTGGCCGAGACTGCACAACTACGTTTGATTGGTGAACAGTCACGTCGTGTGGTAGAGCCTTTGGTGGAAGTTTCTCTCTCTAATAAAACATTAAAATAAAGGCGTCCCGGGGGAATACAAACAATGACGCGTAGAATATCAAAGAGGTAAAAAGAAAAGTAACGAGCTCATTGTAGCCTAATGTAGCGCAGTAAGAGTACAGTTTCTTCTTCACAAATCTACTCAAGTAAAAGTAAAAAGTATAGAGATTTAAAACTACTCCTAGAGGTATAATTCTTTCAAAAACTTACTCAAGTAAATGTAACAGAGTAAATGTAACTCTTTACTACCCACCTCTGGTTTTGTCAAATATATTTGTATATTTTTAAACCCAACTTTATCCTCAAAGAAGGGATATTATTATGTACGTTGATAAACAAAATGTAAGTTAACACTGAATCTTGTGTTGTGTTTATTGTTGTATGAGTATCGTTAGTCTGTTGTAGAAGCAAACCTATGGGGGGAAGGTGGTTTGTAACACTTGTGCTTAATATATTTGGTACCCCTAAAATAGTTTATGGACTCAAACCAAAGAATCATACAAATGAGCAGTGACACATTCCTAATCAATACTCTGATAAAGTGATTGATCCATTGATGAACAGCATCATCAGAGTAATCCAAGTCCCTGTTGGAGTCAGTCAGAGCATTTCCATAGAGAGCCACTTTGCATCAGCAGCACCATGCTCCAGTGCTCTGGGAGAGTTTATAGTCCTGAGAGTTGAACACTGGATGACTGACAGCTGTCCTTCATGACAACAGAAGACACAGAAATCCTCCTCATCAAAAACATGACTTTGATCTCCGTCCTCATCTGGACTCTCCTCTGCTGCTGCTTCACAGGTAAAGTCCAGAGAATCAAACTCCTCTCCTCTATCAACATCCGTCCCTCTGAAATGAAGCCGACAAACGAAAAACCCGTGACGCTGCTTTATTTTTTGTCTCTGTATCCTCAGAGTCCAGAGGCCAGGTCACAGTGACTCAGCCTGGAGCAGTGAGCTCTGCTCTGGGAGGCTCCGTCTCCATCAGCTGTAGGACCAGTCAGGATATTTATTGTTCTAGCTGTTTAGCCTGGTACCAACAGAGAGATGGAGAAACTCCTAAACTGCTCATTCATAGTACTAGCACTCGACAATCAGGGATTCCAGATCGTTTTACAGGCAGTGGATCAAACTCTGACTTCACTCTGACCATCAGTGGAGTCCAGACTGAAGATGCAGCAGTTTACTACTGTCAGAGTGGACATCACATCAACAGTCAGTGGTTGTTGGCACAGTGAAAAGCGGTCGTTACAAAAACCTCCCTCAGTCAGACTGAACAGAAACTGAACTGACTGCTGCAGCTGGAAGCTACTGCAGAGACTGATACACTTCACTGAGGCCTACACAAAAAAACACACACACACACACACACACACACACACACACACACACACACACACACACACACACAACCTGATTCAACAAAAGGGAGACACAGCATCATAAAAGTTTCACAAAATATATTTATTTACCAAAAAAAAAAAATCTGCACAAACAGTTATATTTTATTATAACACATGAAAAGACCAAAGCTGTCTCTCAATACTTTCCAACATTCCTAAGCTCATTTATTTCTACTGAAAACATCTTAACATGTCTATAGGACGTGTATTGGCGCCTGGGGGTTAAAGAATCGATTTTCAATTTTTCAGAATCAGAATCAGAATCAGAAATAGCAAATGAATGCACCTTGACTTACGTATTTACATGCACTGTAGCCACCTGTAGTATGTACAGTATGACCTGTGTACTACTAGCTAATCACTTCTTAACAACATGCTGCTCATTGATGTGTTTTTAACAAGATTTTACTTATTGATGTGTTTTTGGAGGAAGCCGATTTATCAGGGTGTGGTTTGGGTCTTTAATGGGATTTATTGATAAAAAATACAGACTATACCAGCTTTAACCTTAAATCGATAAGGAGTTTTTAAAGACAGAAAATACAGCTTACTTTGTTGCTGCATTATGACATCACAATCACTATATTTGACTGCAATATCCCTAAAAGCATGTTCTGGGTGTATTTATATCAGTATGGGTGATAATGCTCAGGTGTCCACTTGTATATAAAATAAGTGAAAAGACCCCAGCACATACAGTAATGCTATGCGACGTCCCATACTGGACACATCTGAGAGTAACCTTTTTCATGTAAAATGTGAATATGTCAATGGATATTCCAAATATATTTAAAACTTAGCCTATAATGAACTATGTGTGGAGCTAATTCTCTGCTTTGGTAGGACAGGCGCCACACTGACACACACACACAGCTACGGCCCATGGCTGTGCGCCCGTAGCCCCACTCCTCCTTGTGGATCCAAAATAGCGACCATATAACAGCGGCTTTTTTTTTTTGCTAAGTTGGATTGCTTTTGTGACCTTCTACTATCTAGTCTACTTTTAGTTCTCAACAGAGTCGGTTTCAGCCCCCTCTCCCCTTTCCCCTTCTCACACAACTTCTGTGCTTCGCGGCACAGAGGGATTTTTTTTTTTAAGTGCTCGTGCCGCCCCCCATGTGTCACGAAAAATACGGGCAGCTGCCTGCTTCGCCCGTGTCAAAAAAAACTACTGCATTCATATCACATTATAATCTCATGTTCTTATCTGATTCTTGCCAAAGAATAAACAGGAGCAATTTTGGAACTCATAAAAATAATAAAAAATAAATCCTATAACTGCATCTATATAAAGTATATGCAAAAACACAATTTCTCCTACATGCAACTCAACAACCCAACAAATACATTGAGATCATTCTTGACTTTGGAAACAGCAAAACAATCTCTTCACAACGTCCATCCAGTAGCTGTTGAGCTTTCAATCATACCTCATGATCTTCAGAGGTGGGACCAAGTCACAAGTAAGTCTCAAGTCTTTGTACTGAAGTTCCAAGTCATACACTTTGTATTTAGAGTCCTTTAACAAGTCATAATGTAATCTTCAAATGTAGACAACAGAGTAATAGAACATTTAAATTGCACAAATCCTGAATGCATTTTTATAACAAGTTTTATCACGTGCTACTGAACATAACACTAACACAGCAGTTTAATCCTTTCATAATGTATTATGTCTAAATGAAATTTAAAAAAAAGAAAAATGTAAAAGAAAAACAAACACAAACAGTGTGGCAGTCTGCCAGAAATAGGTGCAAAATCAACGAAGGAATAAACGGTTTCATTCACCCCCAAGGTTGTGCTTTTTCTGTTACTAAGGGTTACCCCAAGATTTCTCTGCTATAACGTTAGCCATTTACTTTTCTTATGTTTCAGGTTAACAGCAGCTTCAAATGTCGAAAAAGAAATTGGAAAATGTTGCATCTCCGTCTGATATATTCGACAAAAATGTTTTGCATATTGCCATCCATTTTCTTTTTTTTTTACCACCATAAAAATGTTAGTCTTTATACGCAAACAAAATTATCTTTTGTGTGATCATTTCCAACTGGCACTCAGCAACATAACTTCACTTCTTCATGTTTGTCTCCGGCATATGCTGTCCGGTCTGCAGTCTGTCAGATCAGCTAAAGTGGATCTAGGTAATGATGAAGTATCAACTTGCTGGGAATTAATAGCGTTGATTCAGGAGATAAACTAAAATGTATTTTTAATGTCAAAAACTTCTGGTTGGAGTTTCTCATTCATGTCATCTGAGATCCTCGGCCTCAGCCTTCTCTAAAGACTCATCACTGCTTTACTTTGTGAAATCTTCACGTTACAAACACCTAAACTTGTCAAACCTGCATTAATATTAAAATAACTAATCATTTTCAAAAAAAGACCATAATGACAAACTGAAAAAACAGAACAAAACTGTCAACAAGTCACTGGATCAGTTTACTACCAGACTTTTCAATATCCTCTCCATGTGAATATGTAAATATGTAGGTCCATGCTCTCAGCACTGAGGGGGAAACAGCATGACATGTTGAGGACAGCTACAGTTCACTGACTCTGTGTGTTTGCATATGTGTCCTGCCTCTCTGCTCCCAGCCGTTAAGAGGCCAGTGGTGATCAGTGACTGTCCAGGACTTTCAGAGCCACTGACACGCC
Source organism: Perca fluviatilis (assembly GCF_010015445.1). Classification (NCBI taxonomy): domain Eukaryota; kingdom Metazoa; phylum Chordata; class Actinopteri; order Perciformes; family Percidae; genus Perca; species Perca fluviatilis. The sequence continues at coordinate 670,070 of NW_024375613.1, read as the reverse complement.
GGCAGCACGATGATGATGTCACTGATTCTACTGCTGGCCACCCTGGGGCTCCTTGTTCAGGGTGAGACTCTCTTCTGAAAACTTTGCTTCAGGATGCAACCAGGTTCACCTCAATGATGTTCTGCTATGATGGAGAAACACTGGAACAAGCAGCATTTACCTTCTTCCATCTCTTCTCCATGTTAAAGAAATGAGACTCTTCTGTTTGGATGTTGATCATCTTTCTCAAGCTGGATTTGTCTCAATAACCCTTCTGCTCTTTTCATGTTTTCCAGGTTCATCAGGAGAAATCATCCTGACTCAGTCTCCTGGATCTCAGTCTGTTGCTCCAGGACAGTCTGTCTCTATCAGATGTAAAGCTAGTTCAAGTGTTACCAATGACTTGCAGTGGTACCTTCAGAAACCTGGAGAATCTCCCAAACTCCTGATTTATAATGCTCAATCCCGTCAGTCTGGAGTTTCAGATCGTTTCAGTGGGACTCAGTCTGGAACTGACTTCACTCTGACCATCAGTGGAGTTCAGACTGAAGATGCAGGAGATTATTATTGTCAGCAGGATTACAGCCGCCCGTTCACACAGTGATACAACGTCGTACAAAAACCTCCTCAGCTGGAGAGGAACTGATCTGACTCAACAGCTGCAGAAAACTACAGAAACACAGACACTTTAGAAGTTTGACTGACACTGAAGTCTATATAACAGAATAATGTCAGGAAATATTACTCATACTATAGTAACCTATAATAGTAATCTTGTTGAAAGTGTAGTTAACAGTGTATTTAAAATCAGATCAAACTGCATGTGAAAAGTAGATAAGTTAATAAAGATAACACCAGTTGGTTTAGCTGTGAAATCAAATATTTCCATTTTAATGTTTGAGTTAATTTTCACATTCAAATACAATAATTTTAAATTATTTAATTCATATTCAAGTCAGTTAATTTTCCAACACACCTTAAGACATGAAATATTTTAATGAACTTGTGTTGACAGTGAAATGCATATGTAATGTGATATTTTGAGATCACACAGCTGATAATATTTTTAATGATATAATATGCTGATGATATCCTACTTTATAATTCAAGTGCAATTATTTCTTCTCAGGCTCTGCAGTTTACCCAGATTCATTATACTCTATAGACACATCTAAAATCAGTTCAACATAGTAAACACTTCACTTATGAGATACATAGTATATCTGAATTTCCTAAAAATATTGAAATAATCAGCTTTGCTACAAAAACAAATTTAAAATTACTCCAATAAAGCAGTTTCTGAGTCACATAAGCTTTAAAGAATTTGGAATAAATGATGGATTTACTTCTATCTTGTCTGGGCCACACTAATGATTCTCTGATTAGTTTTTGTGTTTTCAAAATATATTAAACATGCTATTATATTACCTTATAGTTTCTTTCTCTAGAAATTCCCAGGCAGTTTTACATTAAACTCAGTTGAGTTTAACATTTCTAGATTTATGGAACTGTTAAGACAGATATATCTGTTTCTTTTTACAATAGCAGACAAGGAAACAACTGATTTGATGAAAAGTAATTTTATTGTGTTAAAATCAAAATTGAAACATGCAACACACTTTATCAATGAAACATGTAATTAGACAGTGAGTGAGGGAAAGAGATAAACAGAGAGAGAGAGAGAGAGAGAGAGAGAGAGAGAGAGAGAGAGAGAGAGAGAGGGAGTTGCAGAGAGCAGACTGAGACCAGTATCAGAGTGAAACCAGTAGCAGAGTCCCAGTGAGTCAGGTCAGGTCAGGACTGGGAACACTGGTCTCTCCTCAGTGTCTCTGAGAGCGGAGTCTGAGAGCCCTGGGTGGCCTCACAGGTCACAGAGCCCACCTTCTCCCACTGGTCTTTAGGGAGCCTCAGGGTGCTGCTCCAGCTGTATTTGCCGTCCTTCCCCAGCACCCCGGGGCTCCTGCTCTCCTCCCAGCTGCTGCTGCTGCTGCTGCCGTCCACCTTCCAGGCCAGACTCCAGTCTGAGGGGGAAGCCCTTGTTGGCCAGGCACATGAGCGTGGCCTCCCCTTCAGCAGCTCCTCACTGGAAGGGGCAGCACCGTCAGGGTGGGACGGAATACACCTAGGAGACACCAATCAGCTTAGAGGACAGGGACCACACAGCTGTCAATCAACCAGCAGACACTTGGACACCTTGACTGTGTGAGAGTTGGTTTTCCCTTTAAGGAGTTTCTGTCAGATGGTTTTTCTGCTCCACCAGTCACTCACTCACACATTGTTTCACTTCCCTTTAAGAAGCCTCTCATGCAAATCAGCACAGAGAGAATCATCTACACAATGAGCTGATATATATCAAACTATACACTGGAAATAAAATGTCAACTTTTGGACAATCCTTAAAACCTCTAAATGAAAATCAGCACCAACCTAACTATACATTACTTTAAAGTATTAAGTGTAATAGAAACAAATCCAGAAAATGAGCTGACAACATCAAATGTTCTTCATGTGGATTTCGATCATCATTACCAAACTGTTCAAATAGTTTTCAAACTTTGAAACAATACATGACAAAGTAAAGAGATGTTGCACATTTTCAAATACCGATCTTTATCTTTGCTCTGTTCAATTGTTTGAATATTCAAATCTTCATTTGCTTTAAACAGTTATCATTGATGTGGAAAATTAAAAATGAATCTTGTAGAACAGTTTTTCAGTTTTATCTTTTCCACACTTCAAGTCACTTAAATTTCAGTTTGACAGAAATGTGTAAAGAAATGTTTAGTGAAGCTGCTCTGAGTTAGTCTCCACGATAAAGGAGGAGAAATAAAAACATGAATACATGTATGATTTATCAACTGTAAACAGAATTTAAAACATTACTTTACAATATTTACAGTATAGTTTTTAGTATTTGTGCAGAAACCTACTTCCAACATTCAGTCTGGTTCCTCCACCGAACGTGTACCACAGTGATACAAAGTCATTGACGCCCTACAAAACCTCTCACTGTAGAGAGACACCGCTCTCTGACTTTGTCAGACTGAACTAAACCTACAAGCCCTCAAGATGCTACTTTACCATTAAAGCTGGAAATAATGATTTATCCTCTGACTCAATATTTCATTTTCTTTACGATGAACTTTTGTTTTACTATTTCAAAAGCAATCTTTGCCTCTTACAGTGATATATTTCTTTAAAAATGATGGATTAATATTTCACAAAAAAGGAAAGTTAACAGTGCAGAAAGTAAAAGGAAGAAAAATAGCTCCTGAAATAAAAGTTTTTTAAAAAGTTTGACTTACTTCCAACATTCAGTCTGGTTCCTCCACCAAAAGTCAACCACAGTGATACAAAGTCATTGAGCCACCGTACAAAACCTTTTACTTCTCTGTAGAGAGACACGGCTCTCTGATTTTGACACAAACAAACTCACCAAAATGAGGCTGTTTGTAAAATCTCGTCAAATGAAAAGAGAACTGACAATAACACAGTGCGGCAGATTTCCAGAATATATGCTTTTTATTTATATTGATTTCAAAATAATAGTATATTGTCCGTTTATATAATCTGTTTTCAATTACAGAAGAAATTAGATTAATTTTGTTGTCCACCTCGGTGGAAATTTGTCCTTGGCTTTTCCCAGATTACAGCAAATGTTCATACAATGCCCACATAACACAGAACACCATTAAAAAAAAAAAAAAAACAAAAAAAAAAAAAAAAAAAAACAAAAAAAAAAAAAAAGAAAAAAAAAAAAAACAACACCAAATCTTAAAAATAACAAGTGTTCCCTGGTGCAGTTATTCTGTGTTCAATAGCTGTTTGGCATAGGGAATAAAAGACTTCTTTTATATGTTCCAGCTGGTCCTGGGAAGTCTAAATCAAACATTTTGGAAGATTTGTCAAGAAGTCAAAGTTGTTATTGAAAGATCCTAATCAATGCTCTGATAAAGTGATTGATCCATTGATGATCAGCATCATCAGAGTAATCCAAGTCCCTGTTGGAGTCAGTCAGAGCATTTCCATAGAGAGCCACTTTGCATCAGCAGCACCATGCTCCAGTGCTCTGGGAGAGTTTATAGTCCTGAGAGTTGAACACTGGATGACTGACAGCTGTCCTTCATGACAACAGAAGACACAGAAATCCTCCTCATCAAAAACATGACTTTGATCTCCGTCCTCATCTGGACTCTCCTCTGCTGCTGCTTCACAGGTAAAGTCCAGAGAATCAAACTCCTCTCCTCTATCAACATCCGTCCCTCTGAAATGAAGCCGACTAAACCGTGGACGCTGCTTTATGTTTTGTCTCTGTATCCTCAGAGTCCAGCGGTCAGTACACAGTGACTCAGCCTGGAGCAGTGAGCTCTGCTCTGGAGGCTCCGTCTCCATCAGCTGTAGGACCAGTCAGAGGGTTTATGGTACCTACGAGTTAGCCTGGTACCAACAGAGAGATGGAGAAACTCCTAAACGGCTCATTTACTATGCTAGCACTCGACAATCAGGGATTCCAGATCGTTTATACAGGCAGTGGATCAAACTCTGACTTCACTCTGACCATCAGTGGAGTCCAGACTGAAGATGCAGCAGTTTACTACTGTCAGAGTCTTCACATTCCCAACAGCCAGTGGCGTGTTCACAAGGAAAGTGTCGTGCAAAAACCTCCCTCAGTCAGACTGAACAGAAACTGAACCGACTGCTGCAGCTGGAAGCTACTGCGAGACTGATACACTTCACTGAGGACACACACACACACACACACACACTTGACCTGATTCACAAAAAAGGAGACAAACCATCATCAACTTTCACAAAATATATTTATTTTAACAAATTAAACCAAAATAGAGGGTTAACTTTAGCTAATATATGGGCTGTGGATATTAGTAAAGTCAGTTTGTGTGATGTTCATGAGTGGTAAATATGTGTGTGTAAAGGTTGATAGGAGCAGAGTAGAGAACTAAAGCAGACGGGAGAAGAGCAAAGCTGCAGCAGAGTGGAGAGTCAGCCAGAGAGAGGGCTGCACTGCATCCAGACTTAAATAACCTCCTGCTACTTGGGAACATCCTCAGCTGTTCCCAGTTGCTCTAACCATCACCTGCAGAGAGCACAGACAGCTGAATCACACAGCTAACTCAAGATGACACCATCCATTCATATCACATCAATCCTATGTTCTTATCTGATTTTCAATTTTAACTTTATTTCAGACACACAGGTCCATATCAAGGTCATAATCGTTAACGAAACGAAACGAAATAACGGAAACCTATGTGGGAAAAAACATTGCCGTTAACTGAAATAAAAAAACGACATTAAAAAAAACGATAACTAAACTAAAACTGTAATGTCTGTTTGCAAAACTAACTAAAATAAAATAATCGAATAAATGTCCTTAGTTTTCACTTTGTCAATATCTTCACAGAGCAAATAACGTTATATATCTTTCAGAGTTGACATTTCCAACCATAGGACCTGTTTTATTCAGTCTGTGCCGTTGACATATAGTTTCCAATTGGGAACACAGTAATTCCGACATTCCACGGTCAAATTGAACACAACATGTCCGCGCCCTCGGCCGGGTGATGGCGGTACCACCCCAGAAGAAAGCGGTAGAGTCCTATTTGATTATGACTGTGTCAGATAAAAGCAAGTGGCTCGCAGTGGAAGGTGAAAAATAAGTGGACAATTTATTAAAGGGAGAAATCCCGAATTTGAAAGTACATTTGAGAAGGGCACACAAGGAGGCTAACCTAGCTTACCTTGACAAGCAGTGACAGGGCCATAGATATATACACACACACAAGGCGACATATAGTGTATATCTATGTGACGGGGCAAGGACAACGCAAAGCCCCCTTTCCCCGAAACAGAAGCTAAACCCCGTAACGTTACTGGTAGGGACGTATGGCCAGGCATGACGGAGACAAGAACAGGACAGAGAGCACCACAGGAGGGCTTTTACCAGCCACCCCGATAGCTGCTGGTTGTAGAATACGTAGGGATCACTTAAAAGTGTGAGGAGCCGGGTTATAGTTTTTTCGATTGCTAAACGACAGTGGGCACAACTGGAGTCACATGTGCAAAACTCTACCTCCAGTCTGTACAGCAGCAGTTCATGTGGACCAAACTCTAGTTCGTTTTTCATCGCTTGAACACAGTTTTCAAAACTCTACACACTTATCCCTGACTTTAAGCACTGTAGATTTACAGCACTTTGTTCAAATGCTAACACACTACTGTAAAACTACTACCACATTCAAAACAGAATAGATTTCTGTCCGGTGCTCATCAAACACTGCTGATTGGAATTTCAGCTGAAAGCCTAAGCAGGTGTCTTGTTTTAGACTAGTTAGTGAACATATATGGGTATTTATACAGAGAAAGATTAGAAAGCCTTTTTTTAGTATACAAACACCAAATAAGAATGAAACAGTTATACACTGTACCGTTTGAAAGAAACAGGTAAAAGAGCAAAGATACCAACATGTCCAGGTAAGATGTCTGGAGGTTATGTACACAGCTATAAAAAAAAAGTGAAAAACACTATATCTTTACAATAGTAAAACTGCATTCTTACTGTTTTTCAGAAAGTAATGGAGGTGAAAGCAATGCAGAAACACCACATTCATTTGTATTTAGAGATGATGCAGACATCCAATGTGATGAAGAAAACTTGCCACATGATGCTGAGAGAGGCAGGATTAGTCACACTATTCTTTTGGTACTGTTACATATGTACCTTTTAGTTTTTTCTCCAGTAATTCTATAAATTACCAGAGCCAAATTACTATATTGAAGCAAACTGCTGATTTTCATTCCTTCTTGTTTACCTATGTAAAAATTGGTATATTATACAATCTATATCTTTACCTTAAATAAAGTATTAGTAGTATGTCAAGTCACTCAAATTGTTCAAACTGTAAAGATGAGAAAGTTTGTAATTTGTGTATTGGTGTTTGATGCTAGTGTTTTTACTCTCAGTGTGTTCTGAGTGACAGTGTGTGTGTGTGTGTGTGTGTGTGTGTGTGTGTGTTATCTCAGTGAGTATTGTTCTGAGTGTGTGGCTGCACTGAGCCTGTTCTGAGATGTGTGTTAAGGGTGATGTGAACTGTTTAGCTCAGGTGACTGTTGGTAGTGCAGACTGTGGTTAGAGCACATGTGACTCCAGTTGTGCCCACTGTCGTTTAGCAATCGAAAATACTGCAATATGTGTGTTGATACTGGGATGTCTACACAACTGTGTGAGTTGATTGACTTCAAAAAGTTTGCAACTTTACTCAAACCAAAGTTCAAAACACGTGTGCATGTCTGTCTTCTCTAGTCTGTTGGCTATTTAGGTTTTTTTCCTGGCACACGTTACTAACACATTCTGCACTTACTGCGGCGTCTTGTGTAGACTGTTTACACATTTGTGCTCATCATCATATGTACATTTAATGTGCCAGTGTTATTGTTGAATACACAGTGTTGGGGAGTAACGGAATACATGTAACGTGCGTTACGTATTCAGAATACAAATTATGAGTAACTGTATTCCGTTACAGTTACAATTTAAATAGTTGGTATTTAGAATACAGTTACATTGTTAAAATCAATGGATTACATGAAGATACTTCTCTGTTTCACGAAGTTTATTCACTCTGAATAAATTAAGGCAACTTAATGCATTTTCCACAAGCCCCGATATGAAATAGAAAAAATAGCTATTTGCTGATCAGTCACAATGGAGTCGAACCGGCACGACAGAGCCAGGGCAGGAATAAGTTTCTATCTTGGAAATTCAAACAGCATTTCACATTAAAGAACGAACCGGAGAATGAAATATAACTGTGCAGTGCAACCTCTGCTTGCCAGCAACCAACCTCCTTTCAGCGCCAAATTACTCCACCTCCAACCTGAAGAAGCATCTTAAAAGTAAGTTATTTTTTAATTAGCCAAGAGTAGTCGGTCTGCTGTAGTTTTACTGATCACCTTGCTATTTTAACATTGACGTTGACTTTACATTCTCCTAGGTGCTGATTTACTAGCTCCAGAGCCGCGTTAAAGACTGACTAGCCCCCGTTTGACATGCTAGCTAACGTTAGCTAAAATTAGCTCGTGGTAGCAAGACTGCGGTTAGATTTTGTAGTATGCAGTTCGGGACTACCAATACAATAATATATCTGCTTGTTCAGGTACACATTCAGCTAGTTGGAATAAAAAGAACACACCATAATATGCCTGTTTAGTAAGCTGGATGTGATAGCTGCATTCCTACACTTATAAAACGCAATTCAATGTGGAAGTAATCCTGAAGTAATCCAAGTATTCAGAATACGTTACTCAGATTGAGTACGTTACAAATTACATTTGTGGGCATGTATTCTGTATTCTGTAACGAAATACGTTTTGAAAGTATCCTTCCCAACACTGTGAATACATTGTGAATACATATTTCTAAAATGGTGTTTTTTTTGAGTTATTATTACACAATACTTTTTTCTGACCTTTTTGAATCTTGCCCCTAACACATAACCCATATTACTAAAAAAAGACTAAAACGAATAAAAACTAAACTAAAACTAAGCATTTTCAAAAACTACACTAGCAAACCCTCTTTAAAAACTAATTAAAACTAAACTGAATTTGAAAACAAAAAGTCAAAACGAAATAAAAATAAACTAAACTATAATAACCATGGTCCCATATCAGTATGAAATATATAAAACACAGAAACACAAACAAGACAAAAAGTTGACATTGAATTCAACTAGATCAAAGTGTTCCAATGTTGCTAAAAATATGAAGTGTACCTTGTGTCACATTATGTGGGATCAGTTAAAGCCATTATAATACATTTTTTAACGTTTTAAACGATGTATACATTTGTAGGAAAGAATCAAGAGGAGCCAACTTGGTAATTATAAACATAGTAATACAGAAATCATATGCCTGCATCTATATGAAGTATATGCAAAAATATTTTCTCTTACATGCAACTCAAAAACCCAACAAATACACTGAGACCAAAAGTTAATTCTTGACTTTGGAAACAGCAAAATAATCTCTTCACAACATCCATCCATTAGCTGTTGTTGAGCTTCCAATCATATCACATGATCTTCCTCAGCAGATGGTTTTTAATTTTTTTTTTTTAATTTTCAAATTCATATTCCTCTGAGCATTTGTGTGAGACTTCTTGTCCACGTCGGCTTAAAAGGTCAAATATTCCATGAGAACTGGGTGAGCCCTGTCTGCGGTTTCTTTTACAATAACAGACATGAAAACAACTGATTTGATGAAAAGGGATTTATTGTGATGACATCATCAAAAGTACAACAAGCTACACAACTATCAATGAAACATGTAATTAGACAGTGGAGAGAGAGAGAGAGAGAGAGAGAGAGAGAGAGAGAGAGAGAGAGAGAGAGCAGACTGAGATCAGTCACACTGGTCTCTCCCTCAGTGTCTCTGAGAGCGGAGTCTGGGAGCCCTGGGTGGCCTCACAGGTCACAGAGCCCACCTTCTCCCACTGGTCTTTAGGAGCCCCCAGGGTGCTGCTCCAGCTGTATTTGCCGTCCTTCCCCAGCACCCCGGGGCTCTGCTCTCCTCCCAGCTGCTGCTGCTGCTGTCGTCCACCTTCCAGGCCAGACTCCAGTCTGAGGGGGAAGCCCTTGTTGGCCAGGGCACATGAGCGGTGCCTTCCCCCTCAGCAGCTCATCACTGGAGGGGGCAGCACCGTCAGGGTGGGACGGACATCACCTAGGAGACACCAATCAGCTTAGAGGACAGGGACCACACAGCTGTCAATCAAACCAGCAGACACTTGGGACACCTTGACTGTGTGAGAGTTGGTTTTCTCCTTAAGGAGTTTCTGTCAGATGGTTTTTCTGCTCCACCAGTCACTCACTCACACATTGTTTCACTTCCCTTTAAGAAGCCCTCTCATGCAAATCTGCACAGAGAGAATCATCTACACAATGAGCTGATATATATCAAACTATACACTGGAAATAAAATGTCAACTTTTGGACAAATCTTTAAACCTCTAAATGAAAATCATCACCAACCTAACTATACATTACTTTAAAGTATTTAGTGTAATAGAAACAAATCCAGAAAATGAGCTGACAACATCAAATGTTCTTCATGTGGATTTTGATCATCATTACCAAACTGTTCAAATAGTTTTCAAATCTTTTAAACAATACATGACACAGTAAAGAGATGTTGCACATTTTCAATACCGATCTTTATCTTTGCTCTGTTCAATTGTTTGAATATTCAAATCTTCCTATTTGTTTTAAACAGTTATCATTGATGTGGAAAAATTAAAATGAATCTTGTAGAACAGTTTTTCAGTTTTATCTTTTCCACACTTCAAGTCATTTAAAATTTCAGTTTGACAGAAATGTGTAAAGAAATGTTTAGTGAAGCTGCTCTGAGTTAGTCTCCACGATAAAGGAGGAGAAATAAAACATGAATACATGTATGATTTATCAACTGTAAAACAGAATTTAAAACATTACTTTACAATATTTACAGTATAGTTTTTAGTATTTGTGCAGAAACTTACTTCCAACATTCAGTCTGGTTCCTCCACCGAACGTGTAAATACACAGTGATACAAAGTCATTGAGCCGCGCACAAAAACCTCTCACTGTAGAGAGACACGGCTCTCTGACTTTGTCAGACTGAACTAAACCTACAAGCCCCTCAAGATGCTACTTTACCATTAAAGTTGGAAATAATGATTTATCCTCTGACTCAATATTTCATTTTCTTTGCGATGAACTTTTGTTTTACTATTTCAAAAGCAATCTTTTGCCTCTTACAGTGATATATTTCTTTAAAAATGATGGATTAATATTTCACAAAAAAGGAAAGTTAACAGTGCAGAAAGTAAAAGGAAGAAAAATAGCTCCTGAAATAAAAAAGTT
>NW_024375613.1:546169-658712 GCF_010015445.1 Perca fluviatilis | reverse complement strand
TGCAAGCAGCGTATTGCTTTCCCTTTACAGAAGCCTCCTCCTGCAATCAGCAATAGAGAGAATTAACACACAATGAGCTGATAGACATCAAACTATACAATTGGAAATAAATAAAGTCAACTTTGGACAAATCTTTGAAACCCTAAATGAAAATCATCACCAACCTAATGAAGTATATTATATTTAGTTACTTTTAAAGTATTTAGTGTGGTTGAACAAATCCAGAAAATGAGCTGACAAAATATCAAATACCTGATTTTGATTATCACATCAAACTGAAATTCAAAATAGTTTTCAAACTTTGGAAACAATACACATTGAAGTCATTGCAGAGATGTTTTCACATTTTCAAATACCATCTTTATCTTTTATTTTTCCAGTTCAATTGTTTGAATATTCAAATTCATTTGTTTTAACAGTTATCACGATGTGGAAATTAAAATGAATCTTGTAGAACAGTTTTTCAGTTTTTATCTTTTCCACACTTCAAGCTACCTTTTAAATTTCAGTTTATTGGTGAAATGTGTAAAGAAATGTTTAGTGAAGCTGCTCTGAGTTAGTCTCCACGATAAAGGAGGAGAAATAAAAACATGAATACATGTATGATTTATCAACTGTAAACAGAATTTAAAAACATTACTTTACAATATTTACAGTATAGTTTTTAGTATTTGTGCAGAAACTTACTTCCAACATTCAGTCTGGTTCCTCCACCGAACGTGTACCACAGTGATACAAAGTCATTGAGCCGCGAGCAAAAACCTCTCACTGTAGAGAGACACGGCTCTCTGACTTTGTCAGACTGAACTAAACCTACAAGCCCTCAAGATGCTACTTTACCATTAAAGTTGGAAATAATGATTTATCCTCTGACTCAATATTTCATTTTCTTTGCGATGAACTTTTGTTTTACTATTTCAAAAGCAATCTTTTTGCCTCTTACAGTGATATATTTCTTTAAAAATGATGGATTAATATTTCACAAAAAGGAAAGTTAACAGTGCAGAAAGTAAAAAAGGAAGAAAAATAGCTCCTGAAATAAAAAGTTTTTAAAAAAGTTTGACTTACTTCCAACATTCAGTCTGGTTCCTCCACCAAAAGTCAACCACAGTGATACAAAGTCATTGAGCCGCCCGACAAAAACCCTCTCACTGTAGAGAAAGAACTTGCCTTGTATCGGCCCCCAAACAAACCCACCAAAATGAGGCTGTTTGTAAAATCTCACAAATGAAAAGAGAACTGACAATAACACAGTGCTGCAGATTTCCAGAATATATGCTTTTATTTATATTGATTTCAAATCAAGTGTATATTGTCCGCTTATATAATCTGTTTTCAACTACAGAAGAAAATATTAGATTAATTTTGTTGTCCACCTCGTGGAAATTTGTCCTTGGCTTTCTCCTAGATTACAGCAAATGTTCATACAATGCACATAACACAGAACACCATTAAAAACATACAGAATATGCAAAAATACATATATAAAATCGTACAAAGGAAAGGTGACAGCAATAAAAAATACAACAGAGCAAACTTTAAAAAAAAAAAGTGTTCCCTGGTGCAGTTATTCTGTGTTCAATAGCTGTTTGGCATAGGGAATAAAAGACTTCTTTTATATGTTCCAGCTGGTCCTGGAAGTCTAAATCAAACATTTTGGAAGATTTCGTCAAGAAGTCAAAGTGTTATTGAAAGATCCTAATCAATGCTCTGATAAAGTGATTGATCCATTGATGATCAGCATCATCAGAGTAATCCAAGTCCCTCTGTTGGAGCAGTCAGAGCATTTCCATAGAGAGCCACTTTGCATCAGCAGCACCATGCTCCAGTGCTCTGGGAGAGTTTATAGTCCTGAGAGTTGAACACTGGATGACTGACAGCTGTCCTTCATGACAACAGAAGACACAGAAATCCTCTCCCTATCAAAAACATGACTTTGATCTCCGTCCTCATCTGACCCTCCTCTGCTGCTGCTTCACAGGTAAAGTCCAGAGAATCAAACTCCTCTCCCCTCTATCAACATCCGGCCCCTCTGAAATGAAGCCGACTAAACCGCGGACGCTGCTTTATGTTTTGTCTCTGTATCCTCAGAGTCCAGCGGTCAGTACACAGTGACTCAGCCTGGAGCAGTGAGCTCTGCTCTGGGAGGTCGGCCTCCATCAGCTGTAGGACCAGTCAGAGGGTTTATGGTACCTACGGTAGTAGCCTGGTACCAACAGAGAGATGGAGAAACTCCTAAACGGCTCATTTACTATGCTAGCACTCGACAATCAGGGATTCCAGATCGTTTTACAGGCAGTGGATCAAACTCTGACTTCACTCTGACCATCAGTGGAGTCCAGACTGAAGATGCAGCAGTTTACTACTGTCAGAGTCTTACACATCCCCAACAGCCAGTGGGTGTTCACACAGTGAAAAAGCGGTCGTACAAAACCTCCCCCAGTCAGACTGAACAGAAATTGAACCGCACTGCTGCAGCTGGAAGCTACTGCAGAGACTGATACACTTCACTGAGGCACGCACACAAAACACACACACACACACACACACACTTGACCTGATTCAACAAAAGGGAGACAAACCATCATCAACTTTCACAAAATATATTTATTTTAACAAATTAAACCAAAATAGAGGGTTAACTTTAGCTAATATATGGGCTGTGGATATTAGTAAAGTCAGTTTGTGTGATGTTCATGAGTGGTAAATATGTGTGTGTAAAGGTTGATAGGAGCAGAGTAGAGAACTAAAGCAGACGGGAAAGGAGCAAAGCTGCAGCAGAGTGGAGAGTCAGCCAGAGAGAGGGCTGCACTGCATCCAGACTTAAATAACCTCCTGCTACCGGGAACATCCTCAGCTGTTCCCAGTTGCTCTAACCATCACCTGCAGAGAGAGCACAGACAGCTGAATCACACAGCTAACTCAAGATGACACCATCCATTCATATCACATCAATCTCATGTTCTTATCTGATTTTCAATTTTAACTTTATTTCAGACACACAGGTCCATATCAAGGTCATAATCGTTAACGAAAACGAACGAAATAACGGAAACTATGTGGGAAAAAATATGCCGTTAACTGAAATAAAAAAACGCATTACAAAAAAACGATAACTAAACTAAAACTGTAATGTCTGTTTGCAAACTAACTAAAATAAAATAATCGAAAGTAAATGTCCTTAGTTTTCATCTTTGTCAATATCTTCACAGAGCAAATAACGTTATATATCTTCCAGAGTTGACATTTCCAACCATAGACCGTTTTATTCAGTCCGTGCCCCGCGCATGATGGCGTACCAAACCTCAGAAGAAAGCGGCAGAGTCCTATTTGATCATGACTGTGTCAGATAAAAGCAAGTGCCCTCGCAGTGGAAGGTGATAAAATAAGTGGACAATTTATTAAAGGGAGAAATCCCACGAATTTGAAAGTACATTTGAGAAGGGCACACAAGGAGGCTAACCTAGCTTACCTTAACAAGCAGTGACAGGGCCATAGATATAACACACACACAAGGCGACATCTAGTGTATATCTATGTGACAGGGCAGAACAACGCAAAGCCCTCTTCCCGAAACAGAAGCTAACCCCGTAACGCTACTGGTAGGGACGATGGCCAGGCAGCATGACGGAGACAACAGCAGGACAGAGAGCACCACAGGAGGGCTTTCACCAGCGAACCCGATAGCTGCTGGTTAGGAAATACGCAGGATCACTAAAAAAGTGTGAGGAAGCGGGTTATAGTTTTTTCGATTGCTAAACGACAGTGGGCACAACTGGAGTCACATGTGCAAAACTCTACCTCCAGTCTGCACAGCAGCAGTTCATGTGGACCAAACTCTAGTTCGTTTTTCATCGCTTGAACACAGTTTTCAAAACTCTACACACTTATCCCCTGACTTTAAGCACTGTAGATTTACAGCACTTTGTTCAAATGCTAACACACTACTGTCAAAACTGTTAACCACACATTCAAAACAGAATAGATTTCAGTCTGGTGCCTATCAAACACTGTTGATTGGAATTTCAGCTGAAAGCCTAAGCAGGTGTCTTGTTTTAGACTAGTTAGTGAACATATATGGTATTTATACAGAGAAAGATCAGAAAGCCTTTTTTGTATACAAACACCAAATAAGAATGAAACAGTTATACACTGTACCGTTGAGAGAAACAGGTAAAAGAGCAAAGATACCAACATGTCCAGGTAAGATGTCTGAGGTTATGTACACAGCTATAAAAAAAGTGAAAAACCACTATATCTTTACAATAGTAAAACTGCATTCTTACTGTTTTTCAGAAAGTAATGGAGGTGAAAGCAATAGAAACACCACATTCATTTGTATTTAGAGATGATGCAGACATCCAATGTGATGAAGAAAAACTTGCCACATGATGCTGGAGAGAGGCAGGATTAGTCACACTATTCTTTGGTACTGTTACATATGTACCTTTTAGTTTTTTCCTCCAGTAATTCCATAAATTACCAGAGCCAAATTACTATATTGAAGCAAACTGCTGATTTTCATTCCTTCTGTGTTTACCGTATGTAAAAATTGGTATATTATACAATCTATATCTTTACCTTTAAATAAAGTATTGAGTAGTGTCAAGTCACTCAAATTGTTCAAACTGTAAAGATGAGAAAGTTTGTAATTTGTGTATTGGTGTTTGATGCTAGTGTTTTTACCTCAGTGTGTTCTGAGTGACAGTGTGTGTGTGTGTGTGTGTGTGTGTGTGTGTGTTATCTCAGTGAGTATTGTTCTGAGTGTGTGGCTGCACTGGAGCCTGTTCTGAGATGTGTGTTAAGGGTGATGTGAACTGTTTAGCTCAGGTGACTGTTGGTAGTGCAGACTGTGGTTAGAGCACATGTGACTCCAGTTGTGCCCACTGTCGTTTTAGCAATCGAAAAATACTCGCAATATGTGTGTTGATACCGGGATGTCTACACAACTGTGTGAGTTGATTGACTTCCCAAAAGTTTGCAACTTTACTCAAACCAAAGTTCAAAACAGCTGTTCATGTCTGTCTTCTCTAGTCTGTTGGCTATTTAGGTTTTTTTTTTCCTAGTACACGCATTAACACATTCTGCACTTACTCGCGGGCGCCTTGTGTAGACTGTTTACACATTTGTGCTCATCATCATATGTACATTTAATGTGCCAGTGTTATTGTTGAATACACAGTGTTGGGGAGTAACGGAATACATGTAACGGCGTTACGTATTCAGAATACAATTATGAGTAACTGTATTCCGTTACAGTTACAATTTAAATAGTTGGTATTTAGAATACAGTTACATTGTTAAAATCAATGGATTACATGACGACATTCTCTCTGTTTCACGAAGTTTATTCACTCTGAATAAATTAAGGCAACTTAATGCATTTTCCACAAGCCCCGATATGAAATAGAAAAAAATAGCTATTTGGCGATCAGTCACAATGGAGTCGGAACGGCACGACAGAGCCAGGGCAGGAATAAGTTTCTATCTTGGAAATTCAAACAGCATTTCACATTAAAGAACGAAAACCGGAGAATGAAATATAACTGTGCAGTGCAAACTCTGCTTGCCAGCAACCAACCTGCTTTCAGCGCCTCCAAATTACTCCACCTCCAACCTGAAGAAGCATCTTAAAGTAAGATTTTTTAATTAGCCAAGAGTAGTCGTCTGCTGTAGTTTTACTGATCACCTTGCTATTTTAACATTGACGTAGTGACTTTACATTCTCCTACGTGCGGATTTACTAGCTCCAGAGCCGGTTAAAGACTGACTAGCATGTTTGACATGCTAGCTAACGTTAGCTAAAATTAGCTCGTGTGTAGCAAGACTGCGTTAGATTTTTGTAGTATGCAGTTCGGACTACCAATACAATAATCTATCTGCTTGTTCAGGTACACATTCAGCTAGTTGGAATAAAAAGAACACACCATTATAGGCCTGTTTAGTAAGCTGGATGTGATAGCTGCATTCCTACACTTATAAAACGCAATTCAATGTGGAAGTAATCCTGAAGTAATCCAAGTATTCAGAATACGCTACTCAGATTGAGTAACGAACGAATACGTTACAAATTACATTTGTGGGCATGTATTCTGTATTCTGTAACGAAAATACGTTTTGAAAGTATCCTTCCCAACACTGTGAATACATTGTGAATACATATTTCTAAAATGGTGTTTTTTTTTGAGTTATTATTACACAATACCTTTTTCTGACCTTTTGAACTCTCTGCCCTACACACAACCCATATTACTAAAAAAAAGACTAAAACGAATAAAAACTAAACTAAAACTAAGCATTTTCAAAAACTACACTAGCAAACCCTCTTTAAAAACTAATTAAAACTAAACTGAATTTGAAAACAAAAAGTCAAAACGAAATAAAAATAAACTAAACTATAATAACCATGGTCCATATCAGTATGAAATATATAAAACACAGAAACACAAACAAGACAAAAAGTTTAAACATTGAATTCAACAAGATCAAAGTGTTCCAATGTTGCTAAAAATATGAAGTGTACCTTGTGTCACATTGTGTGGGGTCAGTTAAAGCCATTATAATACATTTTTTAACGTTTTAAACGACGTATACATTTGTAGGAAAGAATCAAGAGGAGCCAACTTGGTAATTATAAACATAGTAATACAGAAATCATATGCCTGCATCTATATGAAGTATATGCAAAAATATTTTCTCTTACATGCAACTCAAAACCCAACAAATACATACTGAGACCAAAAGTGTTAATTCTTGACTTTGGAAACAGCAAAATAATCTCTTCACAACGTCCATCCATTAGCTGTTGTTGAGCTTCCAATCATATCACATGATCTTCCTCAGCAGATGGTTTTAATTTTTTTTTTTAATTTTCAAATTCATATCCCTCTGAGCATTTGTGTGAGACTTCTTGTCCACGCTGGGTTAAAAGGTCAAATATTCCATGAGAACTGGGTGAGCCTCTCGGGTCGGCGTTTCTTTTGCAATTACAACAGACATGAAAACAACTGATTTGATGAAAAGGGATTTATTGTGATGACATCATCAAAAGTACAACAAGCTACACAACTATCAATGAAACATGTAATTAGACAGAGAGAGAGAGAGAGAGAGAGAGAGAGAGAGAGAGAGAGAGAGAGAGAGAGAGAGAGAGCAGACTGAGATCAGTCACACTGGTCTCTCCTCAGTGTCTCTGAGAGCGGAGTCTGGGCGCCCGGTGGCCTCACAGGTCACAGAGCCCACCTTCTCCCACTGGTCTTTAGGGAGCCTCAGGGTGCTGCTCCAGCTGTATTTGCCGTCCTTCCCCAGCACCCTGGCTCCTGCTCTCCTCCCAGCTGCTGCTGCTGCTGCTGCCGTCCACCTTCCAGGCCAGACTCCAGTCTGAGGGGGAAGCCCTTGTTGGCCAGGCACATGAGCGGGGCGCTCCCTCCTGCAGCAGCTCATCACTGGAGGGGGGCAGCACCGTCAGGGTGGGACGGACATCACCTAGGAGACACCAATCAGCTTAGAGGACAGGGACCACACAGCTGTCAATCAAACCAGCAGACACTTGGACACCTTGACTGTGTGAGAGTTGGTTTTCTCCCTTTAAGGAGTTTCTGTCAGATGGTTTTTCTGCTCCACCCAGCCACTCACCACACATTGTTCAACTTCCCTTTAAGAAGCCTCTCATGTAAATCAGCACAGAGAGAATCATCTACACAATGAGCTGATATATATCAAACTATACACTGGAAATAAAATGTCAAC
Source organism: Perca fluviatilis (assembly GCF_010015445.1). Lineage (NCBI taxonomy): Eukaryota > Metazoa > Chordata > Actinopteri > Perciformes > Percidae > Perca > Perca fluviatilis. The sequence continues at coordinate 650,963 of NW_024375613.1, read as the reverse complement.
TTTTGGACAAATCTTTAAACCTCTAAATGAAAATCATCACCAACCTAACTATACATTACTTTAAAGTATTTAGTGTAATAGAAACAAATCCAGAAAATGAGCTGACAACATCAAATGTTCTTCATGTGGATTTTGATTATCATTACCAAACTGTTCAAATAGTTTTCAAACTTTGAAACAATACATGACACAGTAAAGAGATGTTGCACATTTTCAAATACCGATCTTTATCTTTGCTCTGTTCAATTGTTTGAATATTCAAATCTTCATTTGCTTTAAACAGTTATCATTGATGTGGAAAATTAAAAATGAATCTTGTAGAACAGTTTTTCAGTTTTATCTTTTCCACACTTCAAGTCACTTAAATTTCAGTTTGACAGAAATGTAAAAGAAATGTTTAGTGAAGCTGCTCTGAGTTAGTCTCCACGATAAAGGAGGAGAAATAAAAACATGAATACATGTATGATTTATCAACTGTAAACAGAATTTAAAACATTACCTTTACAATATTTACAGTATAGTTTTTAGTATTTGTGCAGAAACTTACTTCCAACATTCAGTCTGGTTCCTCCACCGAACCTGTACCACAGTGATACAAAGTCATTGAGCTGCGACAAAACCTCTCACTGTAGAGAGACACGGCTCTCTGACTTTGTCAGACTGAACTAAACCTACAAGCCCCTCAAGATGCTACTTTACCATTAAAGTTGGAAATAATGATTTATCCTCTGACTCAATATTTCATTTTCTTTGCGTATGAACTCTTTGTTTTACTATTTCAAAAGCAATCTTTTGCCTCTTACAGTGATATATTTTCTTTAAAAATGATGGATTAATATTTCACAAAAAAGGAAAGTTAACAGTGCAGAAAGTAAAAGGAAGAAAAATAGCTCCTGAAATAAAAAGTTTTTTAAAAAGTTTGACTTACTTCCAACATTCAGTCTGGTTCCTCCACCAAAAGTCAACCACAGTGATACAAAGTCATTGAGCCGCCGTACAAAAACCTCTCACTGTAGAGAGACACGGCTCTCTGACTTTGACACAAACAAACTCACCAAAATGAGGCTGTTTGTAAAATCTCGTCAAATGAAAAGAGAACTGACAATAACACAGTGCTGCAGATTTCCAGAATATATGCTTTTTATTTATATTGATTTCAAATCAAGTGTATATTGTCCGTTTATATAATCTGTTTTCAATTACAGAAGAAATTAGATTAATTTTGTTGTCCACCTCGGTGGACATTTGTCCTTGGCTTTTCCCAGATTACAGCAAATGTTCATACAATGCACATAACACAGAACACCATTAAAAACCTACAGAATATGCAAAATACAATATAAAATCGTACAAAGGGGAAGGTGACAGCAATAAAAAATACAACAGAGCAAATCTTAAAAAATAACAAGTGTTTCCTGGTGCAGTTATTCTGTGTTCAATAGCTGTTTGGCATAGGGAATAAAAGACTTCTTTTATATGTTCCAGCTGGTCCTGGGAAGTCTAAATCAAACATTTTGGAAGATTTGTCAAGAAGTCAAAGTGTTATTGAAAGATCCTAATCAATGCTCTGATAAAGTGATTGATCCATTGATGATCAGCATCATCAGAGTAATCCAAGTCCCTGTTGGAGTCAGTCAGAGCATTTCCATAGAGAGCCACTTTGCATCAGCAGCACCATGCTCCAGTGCTCTGGGAGAGTTTATAGTCCTGAGAGTTGAACACTGGATGACTGACAGCTGTCCTTCATGACAACAGAAGACACAGAAATCCTCCTCATCAAAAACATGACTTTGATCTCCGTCCTCATCTGGACTCTCCTCTGCTGCTGCTTCACAGGTAAAGTCCAGAGAATCAAACTCCTCTCCTCTATCAACATCCGTCCCTCTGAAATGAAGCCGACTAAACCGTGACGCTGCTTTTATGTTTTTGTCTCTGTATCCTCAGAGTCCAGCGGTCAGTACACAGTGACTCAGCCTGGAGCAGTGAGCTCTGCTCTGGGAGTCCGTCTCCATCAGCTGTAGGACCAGTCAGAGTGTTCATGGTGGGAGCTAGTCTAGCCTGGTACCAACAGAGAGATGGAGAAACTCCTAAACTGCTCATTTACTATGCTAGCACTCGACAATCAGGGATTCCAGATCGTTTTACAGGCAGTGGATCAAACTCTGACTTCACTCTGACCATCAGTGGAGTCCAGACTGAAGATGCAGCAGTTTACTACTGTCAGAGTCTTCACATTCCCAACAGTCAGTATGTGTTCACACAGTGAAAAAGCGTCGTACAAAAACCTCCCTCAGTCAGACTGAACAGAAACTGAACTGACTGCTGCAGCTGGAAGCTACTGCAGAGACTGATACACTTCAATGAGCACACACACACACACACACACACACAAACACACACACACACTTTATATTTACATTTACACACTTAACATTTTACAACAAAGGGAGACACACCATGGTCAAGTTTTTACAAAAATATTCATTCAAACAAATTAAACTAAATTAAAGGGTTAACTTAAGTAATTAAAGTATGGGCTGTGGATATCAGTAAAGTCAGTATTGTGTGATGTGCATGAGTGGTAAATATGTGTGTGCAGGTGTTGTAAAGGTTGATAGGAGCAGAGTAGAGAACTAAAGCAGACGGGAGAGGAGCAAAGCTGCAGCAGAGTGGAGAGTCAGCCAGAGAGAGGGCTGCACTGCATCCAGACTTAAATAACCTCCTGCTACTGGGAACATCCTCAGCTGTTCCCAGTTGCTCTAACCATCACCTGCAGAGAGAGCACAGACAGCTGAATCACACAGCTAACTCAAGATGACACCATCCATTCATATCACATTAGAATCTCATGTTCTTATCAGATTCATGCCAAAAAATCAAGGAGTCAACTTGAAACTAAAAAATAATACATAAATCCATAATCACATCTATATAAAGTTCATGCAAAAAACAACCACATGCAACTCAAAAACGCAACAAATACACTGAGACCAAAAGTTCATTCTTGACTTTAGAAACAACAAAACAATCTCACAACCTCCATCCAGTAGCTGTTGAGCTTTCAGTCAGACCACATGATCTTCAGAGGTAGGACCAAGTCACTGTTTTGGATGTCCGAGTCAAGTCCCAAGTCAAGTTCCAAGTCATACACAACAGTGTAATATTACATTTAAATTGCACAAATCATGAATGCCTTTTTTAAACAGGTTTTATCACGTGCTACTGAACATAATAACACTGACCCAGCAGTTTAATACTTTCATAATGTATTATGTCTAAATGAAATAAAAAGATAAATGTAAAAGAAAAAAAAAAAACATAAACATAGTGTGCCAGTCTGCCAGAAATAGGTCCTAGAGTTCTATAGTGAAGTTACTCACTTTATGGAGGAATAATCTGTGCCTGCATGTGTGTGAGAGAGAACGGAACAGTTTGCATAAAATAAAATAACATCAACGAAGGAATAAACGGTTTCATTCACTCACAAGGTTGTGCTTTTACTGTTACTAAAGGTTACCCCAAGATTTCTCTGCTATAACGTTAGCCATTTACTTTTCTTAGATTTTAGGTTAACAGCAGCTTCAAATATCAAAAAAGAAATCGGAAGATGTTGAATGTATTCGACCCAAGTGTTTTGCATGTTGCCATCAATTATTTTTTTACCACCATGTAGTCTTCATACGCAACAAAATGATCTTTTGTGTCATCATTTCCAACTGGCACTCAGCAACATAACTTCACTTCTCCATGTTTGTCTCCGGCATATGCTGTCCGGTCTGCAGTCTGTCAGATCGGCTTACAGTTTTTACCTACAGCTTACACCCTTTGCCCAACTATGTCTCCTTTTTCAAAAACTTTACACACAATTCTCAAAACGGCACACACAAAATGCTAAATGCCTCACATCTCCTTCAAAATGAAACACTGCATTCAAAATGCCATCAACACATCTCAAAATGAAGCATTTGCATCAAATGGCAAAAAACTTTTTCATAGTAAATTTTTGGATGTGATGTACACACTGTTCTAAATCTAAAGCTCTTTTGTCTTTCATAGGCTCATATCTACATTTACAATGTTCTAGAGAGAAAGTAATCTGCTGAGAGGGGTTGAAAAGTGCACTGCAAACAACAATGTAATGTTACAGTAAAACAGAAAATATGTATTGGGCAAAACATTACGTTTGTAAGAGGAGCTCAGTGTTGTATACAGTAGTATGGAACAAGAAAACAATAGTACAAACATATGTAAACCAAAGGTATCATATTTAGAAAAAAGAATGTGTGTGTGTGTGTGTGTGTGTGTGTGTGTGTGTGTGTGTGTGTGTGTGTGTGTGTGTGTGTGTGTGTGTGTGTGTGTCCGGGCGGGGTATTGTATGCACTTTGTGCAAAACAAAATCTGATAGATTTATAATGCTGAAATAGTCATTAGATAGTTGCATGCCTGTTCTCATTTCTGAAGGTTTGAAGTATGGATGCCACTGTAAAGCTACTCAAGATGGGCTTCTCTCATTGGTCAATCCGTGGTTGATCACATGATGAATAAGTCTGATCATCAGAGATGGCTCTCCTTCTTTTTCTTTTTTTTTTCTTTTTTTTTTTTCTCTTCCTCCTCCTCATTGTCGTCCCTCCCCTTGCTCTCTGTCTGTTGTTGGCATCCATTGTTCAAAACAGGTAATCTGACCTTTGACCTATGTATAGGCCTATACTAAAGCAGTGATTGGTTAGTGTTCAGTTAAGCATAAAGTGTTTGCACATCTGAGGAGTGTGAGTGTCTGCCCTGGTAAATAAGTGTAGCATTTTGATTAGTTGTGTTTGGGAAAGGAAATCAAGTCACTTCCTGTTAGATTTTGTTCTTATGTAGAGAATTGGGTGTAGTGTAAAAAAGAGTTGTATGCAATTTGAAAGTGAGTGAAAGACCGAGAAATAGCTTATGGTTTTTTCTCAAGCATGTCATCTGAGATCCTCGGCCTCAGCCTTCTCTAAAGACTCATCACTGCTTTACTTTGTGAAATCTTCACATTACAAACACCAAAACTTGTCAAACCTGCATTAATATTAATAAAACTAATAATTTTCAAAAAAAGACCATAATAACAAACTGGAAAAACAGAACAAAACTGTCAACAAGTCACTGGATCAGTTTACTACCAGACTTTTCAATATCCTCTCCATGTGAATATGTAAATATGTAGGTCCATGCTCTCAGCACTGGAGGGAAAACAGCATGACATGTTGAGGACAGCTACAGTTCACTGACTCTGTGTGTTTGCATATGTGTCCTGCCTCTCTGCTCCCAGCCGTTAAGAGGCCAGTGTTGATCAGTGACTGTCCAGGACTTTCAGAGCCACTGACACGCCGGCACCACAATGATGATGTCACTGCTTCTACTGCTGGCCACCCTGGGGCTCCTTGTTCAGGGTGAGACTCTCTTCTGAAAACTTTGCTTCAGGATGCAACCAGGTTCACCTCAATGATGTTGCGCTATGATGGAGAAACACTGGAAGAAGCAGCATTTACCTTCTTCCATCTCTTCTCCATGTTAAAGAAATGAGACTCTTCTGTTTGGATGTTGATCATCTTTCTCCAAGCTGGATTTGTCTCAATAACCCTTCTGCTCTTTTTCATGTTTTCCAGGTTCATCAGGAGAAATCATCCTGACTCAGTCTCCTGGATCTCAGTCTGTTGCTCCAGGACAGTCTGTCTCTATCAGATGTAAAGCCAGTTCAGGAATTAGTAGCTACCTTCACTGGTACCTTCAAAAACCTGGAGAATCTCCTAAACTTCTGATTTATTATGCTACAACTCGTCAGTCTGGTGTTTCGGACCGTTTCAGTGGAAGTGGATCTGGGTCTGATTACACTCTGACCATCAGTGGAGTTCAGACTGAAGATGCAGGAGATTATTATTGTTCACAGAGTGGTTACAGCCCGCTTCCCGCTCACACAGTGATACAACGTCGTATCAAAACCTCCTCAGCTGGAGAGGAACTGATCTGACTCAACAGCTGCACAGAAACTACACCACTACACATACGTATTAATACAGTATAACAAATACAAGAAGAAGAAAAGTGTAACACAATCATGCAACTATAGAATTTCCAAAATTACGTAATTTTTTTAGTAAGTATAGCTATTCAGATGACATATCCTTTCTGTCTTTTGACAGATTATCTTTACAACAACTGAGTTTTTCAACAATTATATTAAATGGTAAATTGAATGAAATCATTCTAAATCAAAACATAACTATAATAATTAGAATCAAACTAATTAAAGGATTTAAAGTAATATTTTATTGAAACACATCAAGAGTTGTCCGACAAGCTAAGACTCCTTTCAGTGAAACGGTAAAAATGTATAACAGTAAGACCGTTTCCACCAGTTTCATATTAAGTTTCATACATTTGATTTAAGGTTGTAAATTCAATGCACCTTCATGTAGACTTTTGTTATTTTCATAATTATTTAAATTTTTATTGAGGTATTGATTTCAAACTCTAAAACCGTTTGCATTAAATGGTTTGTAGATATATTGACAGGATTTTACATATTGTTTTGATACAAATGAAATATTTACGTAATAGGAATCCTGATTTATCTCAGGTGAAGATGTACATGCATTACTTTAAATAAAAGGGTTGAACTTTGTTAGAATACTTAAAATATAAGCATTTAGGATTTTTAACGATTTAATGACGTACTGCAAAAATGTCAGATTTCAAAAATACTAACCTGTGTGATAACAACATTGTAAAGCAGCACATGAATAACAACAATAAAACGCTATTGGTGTTTTTCTGGTGTTCTTCAAAAAACCTGCAACACTGACATTAAATCTTTGGTTTATAAATCCTCGGTCGGAATTATGCTATAACTATATGTTGACGATGCTCTAAAAATTTATTTCAAATTTTAAAAATGGTATTCAGTAACTTAGACTACAGTTTTAAATTATTTCATAAAAATGTCCCCCTTTCATCCACCCATTCACAAAGTGTTCATACCTGAATTCAGATAATAATAAACACAGAAACTGTCAATTCAGCCTCAAAGAGTTTTGATATAATCCTCTATGATGTAATCGCTTGCACATAAATCTTAAAATCGTTGTAATTTGTATGTATATAAACTGTATATCTCTTTATATGGACCTACTTGTGAGTCTGAAATAAAGATTTATTTTTATAAATTTCTATATTTAAACATATAGCCAGGTGAAGGAAACTGTTGTTAAATAAAGATGCAGACTTTTTTCTATGAATCATGTTTTATTGTCTTACAGCATTAACAGCATAAGGATTATTGCAACAAATAAAACATTGCTATTTCAAGTTGAACACTGTTAAATTGGTCTGATGCCAGAAAGAGAGAGAGAGAGAGAGAGAGAGAGAGAGAGAGAGAGAGAGAGAGAGAGAGAGAGAGTAGCAGAGAGCAGACTGAGATCAGTATCAGAGTGAAACCAGTAGCAGAGTCCCAGTGAGTCAGGTCAGGACTGGGAACACTGGTCTCTCCTCAGTGTCTCTGAGAGCGGAGTCTGGGAGCCCTGGGTGGCCTCACAGGTCACAGAGCCCACCTTCTCCCACTGGTCTTTAGGGAGCCTCAGGGTGCTGCTCCAGCTGTATTTGCCGTCCTTCCCCAGCACCCCGGGGCTCCTGCTCTCCTCCCAGCTGCTGCTGCTGCTGCCGTCCACCTTCCAGGCCAGACTCCAGTCTGAGGGGAAGCCCTTGTTGGCCAGGCACATGAGTGTGGCCTTCCCCTTCAGCAGCTCCTCACTGGAGGGGGGCAGCACCGTCAGGGTGGGACGGACATCACCTAGGAGACACCAATCAGCTTAGAGGACAGGGACCACACAGCTGTCAATCAACCAGCAGACACTTGGACACCTTGACTGTGTGAGAGTTGGTTTTCTCCTTTAAGGAGTTTCTGTCAGATGGTTTTTCTGCTCCACCAGTCACTCACTCACACATTGTTTCACTTCCCTTTAAGAAGCCTCTCATGTAAATCAGCACAGAGAGAATCATCTACACAATGAGCTGATATATATCAAACTATACACTGGAAATAAAATGTCAACTTTTGGACAAATCTTTAAACCTCCAAATCAAAATCATCACCAACCTAACTATACATTACTTTAAAGTATTTAGTGTAATAGAAACAAATCCAGAAAATGAGCTGACAACATCAAATGTTCTTCATGTGGATTTCGATCATCATTACCAAACTGTTCAAATAGTTTTACAACTTTGAAAAAATACATGACCCAGTAAAGAGATGTTGCACATTTTCAAATACCGATCTTTATCTTTGCTCTGTTCAACTGTTTGAATATTTGAATCTTCATTTGCTTTAAACAGTCATCATTGATGTGGAAAACGAAAAATGAATCTTGTAGAACAGTTTTTCAGTTTTATCTTTCCACACTTCAAGTCATTTCAATTTCAGTTTGACAGAAATGTGTAAAGAAATGTTTAGTGAAGCTGCTCTGACGTTAGTCTCCACGATAAAGGAGGAGAAATAAAAACATGAATACATATATATTTTATCAACTGTACACAGAATTTAAAACATTACTTTACAATATTTACAATATAGTTTTTAGTATTTGTGCAGAAACTTACTTCCAACATTCAGTCTGGTTCCTCCACCGAACGTGTACCACAGTGATACAAAGTCATTGAGCCACGCGCCAAAAACCTCTCACTGTAGAGAGACACGGCTCTCTGACTTTGTCAGACTGAACTAAACCTACAAGCCCTCAAGATGCTACTTTACCATTAAAGTTGGAAATAATGATTTATCCTCTGACTCAATATTTCATTTTTTTACAATGGACTTTTTAATTTTCTATTTCAACAAACAACATTTGCCTTTTAGTGCAAAATATTTCTGTAAAAATTATGAATTAATATTTCACAAATCTGGAAAGTTAAGAGTACAGAAAGTAAAGGAAGAAAAATAGCTCCTGAAATAAAAGTTTAAAAGTTTGACTTACTTCCAACATTCAGTCTGGTTCCTCCACCAAAAGTCCACCACAGTGATACAAAGTCATTGAGCCGTACAAAAACCTCCTCACTGTAGAGAGACACGGCTCTCTGACTTTGACACAAACAAACTCACCAAAATGAGGCTGTTATGAAAAGATAACTGACAATAACACAGTGCTGCAGATTTCCTTAATGCATGTTTTAATATATGTTAAATGTATGTAATTTCTTCTCTTGCAAATAATTTAAATAACAATAAGACAGAGTAGGTTGACTTTATTGTCCACCTCAGTGAGAATTTGTCTTTGGCTTCTCCCAAAGTACAGCAAATGTAAATAGAATCCACATAACACAGCACACCATTAAAAACATACAGAATATACAGAATACAATATACAATAGTGTAAATGGGCAGGTAGCAGCAGATAAGTTATATGAATAATTCAAGAAAGTAAATCTTATAAAATAACAAGTGTTCCCTGATGGAGTCATTCTGTGTTCAATGGCTGTATGACATAGGGAATAAAATACTTCTTGTAAATGTTCCAGCAGGTCCATGGGACCCTAAATCTAACATTTACTATACTCTGATAAAGTGATTGATCCATTGATGAACAGCATCATCAGAGTAATCCAAGTCCCTGTTGGAGTCAGTCAGAGCATTTCCATAGAGAGCCACTTTGCATCAGCAGCACCATGCTCCAGTGCTCTGGGAGAGTTTATAGTCCTGAGAGTTGAACACTGGATGACTGACAGCTGTCCTTCATGACAACAGAAGACACAGAAATCCTCCTCATCAAAAACATGACTTTGATCTCCGTCCTCATCTGGACTCTCCTCTGCTGCTGCTTCACAGGTAAAGTCCAGAGAATCAAACTCCTCTCCTCTATCAACACCCGTCCCTCTGAAATGAAGCCGACTAAACCGTGACGCTGCTTTATGTTTTTGTCTCTGTATCCTCAGAGTCCAAAGGTCAGTACACAGTGACTCAGCCTGGAGCAGTGAGCTCTGCTCTGGGAGGCTCTCGTCTCCATCAGCTGTAGGATCAGTCAGAGTGTTTATTCTAACTGGTTACACTGGTACCAACAGAGAGATGGAGAAACTCCTAAACTGCTCATTTACTATATTAGCACTCGACAATCAGGGATTCCAGATCGTTTTACAGGCAGTGGATCAAACTCTGACTTCACTCTGACCATCAGTGGAGTCCAGACTGAAGATGCAGCAGTTTACTACTGTCAGAGTGGTCACTATCCCAACAGTCAGTATGTGTTCACACAGTGAAAAAGTGTCGTACAAAACCTCCCTCAGTCAGACTGAACAGAAACTGAACTGACTGCTGCAGCTGGAAGCTACTGCAGAGACTGATACACTTCACTGAGGACACACACACACACACACACACACACACACTAACGCTTATCTCTGCTTTGGTAGGACTGGTGCTCACACTGACACACAACACACACACACATGCCGTTGGCCCGCACGCTGCTCCCTTGTGAATCCTACAGTGCCTTTGCGAAAGTATTCGGCCCCCTTGAACTTTTCGACCCCTTTGCCACATTTCAGGCCATAAAACATAAAGATATTAAACTGTAATTTTTTGTGAAGAATCAACAACAAGTGGGACACAATCATGAAGTGGAACGAAATTTATTGGATATTTCAAACCTTTTAAACAAATAAAAACTGAAATATTGGGCTGCAAAATTATTCAGCCCCCTTAAGTTAATACTTTGTAGCGCCACCTTTTGCTGCGATTACAGCTGTAAGTCGCTTGGGGTATGTCTCTATCAGTTTTGCACATCGAGAGACTGACATTTTTGCCCATTCCTCCTTGCAAAACAGCTCGAGCTCAGTGAGGTTGGATGGAGAGCGTTTGTGAACAGCAGTTTTCAGTTCTTTCCACAGATTCTCGATTGGATTCAGGTCTGGACTTTGACTTGGCCATTCTAACACCTGGATATGTTTATTTGTGAACCATTCCATTGTAAATTTTGCTTTACGTTTTGGATCACTGTCTTGTTGGAAGACTAATCTCCGTCCCAGTCTCAGGTCTTTGCAGACTCCATCAGGTTTTCTTCCAGAATGGTCCTGTATTTGGCTCCATCCATCTTCCCATCAATTTTAACCATCTTCCCTGTCCCTGCTGAAGAAAAGCAGGCCCAAACCATGATGCTGCCACCACCATGTTTGGGACAGTGGGGATGGTGTGCTCAGGGTGATGAGCTGTGTTGCTTTTACACCAAACATAACGTTTTGCATTGTTGCCAAAAGTTCGATTTTGGTTTCATCTGACCACAGCACCTTCTTCCACGTTTGGTGTGTCTCCCAGGTGGCTTGTGGCAAACTTTCAACGACACTTTTTATGGATATCTTTAAGAAATGGCTTTCTTCTTGCCACTCTTCCATAAAGGCCAGATTTGTGCAGTATACGACTGATTGTTGTCCTATGGACAGAGTCTCCCACCTCAGCTGTAGATCTCTGCAGTTCATCCAGAGTGATCATGGGCCTCTTGGCTGCATCTCTGATCAGTCTTCTCCTTGTATGAGCTGAAAGTTTAGAGGGACGGCCGGGTCTTCGTTTTGTCTGATTTGGGACACTCCTTCCATTTTTACAATATTATTTATCACTGTGCTCCTTGGAGTGGATGGAATTTTTTTGTTATCCAAATCCGGCTTTAAACTTCTCCACAACAGTATCTCGGACCTGCCTGATATGTTCCTTGTTCTTCATGATGCTCCCTGCGCTTTAAACGGACCTCTGAGACTATCACAGAGCAGATGCATTTATACGGAGACTTGATTACACACAGCTGGATTCTATTTATCATCATTAGTCATTTAGGTCAACATTGGATCATTCAGAGATCCTCACTGAACTTCTGAGAGAGTTTGCTGCACTGAAAGTAAAGGGGCTGAATAATTTTGCACGCCCAATTTTTCAGTTTTTATTTGTTAAAAAGTTTGAAATATCCAATAAATTTCGTTCCACTTCATGATTGTGTCCCACTTGTTGATTCTTCACAAAAAATTACAGTTTTATATCTTTATGTTTGAAGCCTGAAATGTGGCAAAAGGTCAAAAAGTTCGGGGCAAGGCGAATACTTCGCAAGGCACTGTATATATATAAATAACAATATGCTTTTCAATAAAACAGTACATATAACATAAATCATAATTAAAAAATGCTAAACTACAAAAGCAACACTAAACCATTTGTTCCCTTTAAAAGGTTTTCACAGTGTCCACTTAAGTCCAACTGGAGACACTCCCAAAGATCAAAACTCCTGACTCCAGAGCCACAGTCAACTTCACTTATAAGTCTGTAGTGAGAAAAAATAAGTCGAGACTTTTATGACCTCCTCGTTATATAGGCCTGTATAATCTCATTGATATTGGAGGGTGCCTGACCATGTAGGGCTCTAAAACTGATAACAGGTATCTTGAAATTGATTCCTAATGTACTTGCGGAGACTGAAAAAAACGAGACAGATGTGATATGCGATCTCTTCAAGGAGCTAGTAAAAGCCTTTGAACCTGTTGTTAGTGGTTCATGGACGTGAAAGACAAGTAGTAACAACAGTGTAAATAGAAGAAAGAAATGTAGAAATGATCATCATCTTAGATCGAGGCAAAGTGGGCCAACGTTTAACAATGAATGAGTCAAAAGTCAACAAGGTCAACAGAATCGGAGGAAAACTGTAATAACTAAAATTTAATAATCAATAGGAAATGCATTTCAAGCATCTTTTCAGAGTGACACCACGGTCAAACAGCCTGTACCGATGATTTCTCAATTATACATGACAAAACATTTTCTCTTCTTTATGTCCATCTCGTGATCAGTTATTAAAACAACTCTTCTGTCTGTACTCCCCTTTTCAATTTTAAAAAGTATCAATCATAGACTTTGGAGTTCACCTTTTACCAAACTTAAATTAAGTATTTAAATTAAAGTAGATTCCCTGGCTAAAAGAAATAAAGTAGGGTGAAACAGAATACATTGTCCCAATCATCCACTATATTATTATCTGCAGAATGAATAAACATTATCACAACCAATTTCCTGGTATGAATCCTGTCATCCCACAATCAAGAGTGCATTGAATAGATATTTGGCCCCTCGTTAACCACCTGTAGTAAAAACAAACTATAGATGTAAAATACTCACAAACAGAATCGACTTTCTGTACTTGCTTGGTGGTAAATAAATTAAGTTTTGTATGACAAGATTTTACCATTCATCCGTAGCCCATTATGTAGTGACACATTTAATTAGTCAAAGTAAAAGGGGAAACAGCATGACATGTTGAGGACAGCTACAGTTCACTGACTCTGTGTGTTTGCATATGTGTCCTGCCTCTCTGCTCCCAGCCGTTAAGAGGCCAGTGTTGATCAGTGACTGTCCAGGACTTTCAGAGCCACTGACACGCCGGCAGCATGATGATGATGTCACTGATTCTACTGCTGGCCACCCTGGGGCTCCTTGTTCAGGGTGAGACTCTCTTCTGAAAACTTTACTTCAGGATGCAACCAGGTTCACCTCAATGATGTTCTGCTATGATGGAGAAACACTGGAACAAGCAGCATTTACCTTCTTCCATCTCTTCTCCATGTTAAAGAAATGAGACTCTTCTGTTTGGATGTTGATCATCTTTCTCCAAGCTGGATTTGTCTCAATAACCCTTCTGCTCTTTTCATGTTTTCCAGGTTCATCAGGAGAAATCATCCTGACTCAGTCTCCTGGATCTCAGTCTGTTGCTCCAGGACAGTCTGTCTCTATCAGATGTAAAGCTAGTTCAAGTGTTACCGATGACTTGCAGTGGTACCTTCAGAAACCTGGAGAATCTCCCAAACTCCTGATTTATAATGCTCAATCCCGTCAGTCTGGAGTTTCAGATCGTTTCAGTGGGACTCAGTCTGGAACTGACTTCACTCTGACCATCAGTGGAGTTCAGACTGAAGATGCAGGTGATTATTATTGTCAGCAGGATTACAGCCGCCCGTTCACACAGTGATACAACGGCTGCACAAAAACCTCCTCAGCTGGAGAGGAACTGATCTGACTCAACAGCTGCAGAAAACTACAGAAACACAGACACTTTAGAAGTTTGAATGACACTGAAGTCTATATAACAGAATAATGTCAGGAATCTTGTTGAAAAAGTGTAGTTAACAGTGTATTTAAAATTAGATCAATCTGAAAAGTAGATAAGTCAATTAAGCTAATGCCAGTTTGTTTAGCTTTTAAATCAAATATTTATTTCCATTTTAGTGTTTAAGTTAATTTTCACATTCAAATACAATTTGAAATGTATTTAATTAATATTCAAGTATGTTTATTTTCCAACACACCTTAACACATGAAGTGTTTTAATGACCTTGTGTTGACAGTGAAATACATATGTAATGTGATATTCTGAGATCACAAAGCTGATAATAATATTTTTAATAAAAAAAAATGCTGATTATATCCTACTTTATAATTCAATTGCAATGATTTCTTCTCAGGCTCTGCAGTTTACCCAGATTCATCATGATTTATAGACACATATAAAAAACAATTCAATATAGTAAACACTTAATTTATGACATACATAATATATCTGAATTTCCCAAAAATATTGAAATAATCAGCTTTCCTATGAAAACAAATTTAGAATTACTCCAATGAAGCAGTTTCTGAAGTCACATTAACTTTAAACAATATGGAATAAATGATGGAATTACTTCTATCTTGTCTGGGTCACATTAATGATTATCTGATTAGTTTTGTGGTTTCAAAATATATTAAACATGCTATTATATTACCTTATAGTTTCTTTCTCGAGAAATTCCCCGGCAGTAGTTTACATATAAAACTCAGTTGAGTTTAAAATTTCAAGATTTATGGAAATATTAAGGCAGGCATATCTGTTTCTTTTACAATAACAGACATGGAAACAACTGATTTGATGAAAAGTACTTTATTGTGTTAAAATAATCAAAATTAAAACATGGAACAGACTTTATCAATGAAACATGTAATCAGACAGTGAGTGAGAGAAAGCGATAAACAGATAGAGAGAGTTGCAGACTGAGATCAGTATCAGAGTGAAACCAGTAGCAGAGTCCCAATGAGTCAGGTCAGGACTGGGAACACTGGTCTCTCCTCAGTGTCTCTGAGAGCGGAGTCTGGGAGCCCTGGGTGGCCTCACAGGTCACAGAGCCCACCTTCACCCACTGGTCTCCAGGGAGCCTCAGGGTGCTGCTCCAGCTGTATTTGCCGTCCTTCCCCAGCACCCCGGGGCTCCTGCTCTCCTCCCAGCTGCTGCTGCTGCTGCCGTCCACCTTCCAGGCCAGACTCCAGTCTGAGGGGAAGCCCTTGTTGGCCAGGCACATGAGCGTGGCCTTCCCCTGCAGCAGCTCCTCACTGGAGGGGGGCAGCACCGTCAGGGTGGGACGGACATCACCTAGGAGACACCAATCAGCTTAGAGGACAGGGACCACACAGCTGTCAATCAACCAGCAGACACTTGGACACCTTGACTGTGTGAGAGTTGGTTTTCTCCTTTAAGGAGTTTCTGTCAGATGGTTTTTCTGCTCCACCAGTCACTCACTCACACATTGTTTCACTTCCCTTTAAGAAGCCTCTCATGCAAATCAGCACAGAGAGAATCATCTACACAATGAGCTGATATATATCAAACTATACACTGGAAATAAAATGTCAAATCTTTCACAAATTCTAAAACTATAACCATACATTACTTTAGAGTATTTGTTGGAAACAAACAAATACAAATAATGAACTGACAACAATGAAATGTTCTTCATGTGGATTTCAGTCATTATTTAGCAAACTGTTCAAAAGATTTCAAACTAAATTTGCAACAATACATTATATTCATAGTGTAACATTAATGACTAACCTTAACAAACATTTTAAGTAGAATATAAGTTTTGTGTTCATCATCAAGTTATTTAAATTGACAGAAATATTTATTGAGGCTGCTCTGAGTTAGTCTCATGATAAAGGAGGATGAATATAAACATGAATACATTTCATCAATAAAACAACATATTTATCTGCCCTTTCAAAAGGGTAATTTAAAACATTACTTCACAATAATGTATCAACTATTGTTGTGCAGGAACTTACTTCCAAATTCCAGTCTGGTTCCTCCACCGAACGTGTACCACAGTGATACAAAGTCATTGAGCCGCCGTACAAAAACCTCTCACTGTAGAGAGACACGGCTCTCTGACTTTGTCAGACTGAACCAAACCTACAAGCCCTCAAGATGCTACTTTACCATTAAAGTTGGAAATAATGATGTATCCTCATTTAATGTTTTACTTACAATTACTTTTTGAATTTCTGTTATTAAAGTGAACCACGAGTCTTAGAGCAAACTTTTTGTGGGAACCCATAACCATGATTATTGAAAGGCAACAATTTTTCTTAGACTGTTGAATATAAAAGAATAAAAAGAAAATTAGCTCCTGAAATAATAAACATTTGACTTACTTCCAAATTCCAGTCTGGTTCCTCCAACCGAACGTGTACCACAGTGATACAAAGTCATTGAGCCGCATAAAAACCCTCTCACTGTAGAGAGACACGGCTCTCTGACTTTGACACAAACAAACTCAACAAAACACATTCACAGTTTACACATTATGTCATAACTGGTCAAAATGTTTAAAACTGATACTCAAACTATGAAAATGTATTTAATCTTTCCTTGAAATGAAATGTTAAACATCCACTAACAATATACATTTCTCTTTCAGTGAAAATAATTGAAATATTTCTGAAGAAAAATCCCCCCCAATAAATTCCGTCCAAATGTAAATCATTATCAAAAACATGATTATTGTAGATGATGAATGAAAAATAATATTTTTCAGTTAAATCTGTCCCACAGTGATGTGATTGATATGTGTTGTATTGAATCAGTGTTGTTCTGAGAGGGGGGGCCAGTGTCCCCTTATTAAGCTTCAACCCCCTCTGGCCCAACTAGTTTTGTCCAGAGGTGGGTAGAGTAGCCAAAAATTGTACTCAAGTAAAAGTACTGTTACTTCAGAATAATATGACTCAAGTAAAAGTAAAAAGTAGTCATCCAAATAATTACTTGAGTAAGAGTAAAAAGTACTCAAGTACTGAGTAACTGTTGAGTAACGTCTGATTTATTTTTTAAATAAGCATTCAATCAGACAGACAAAAATACTAAATAATCATCTTTAGGCAAATTATAGTTCATCCAATCAATAAAATAAATAAAAAATTAATTAATAAAAAAAGCTTAAATTAAAATAATCCAGGTAAATTCAAGTACTTAAAAAATAAAATCCATAAAATAATAATAATACAAAAAATAAATAACGCCACAAGTAACACAAATTGGATGGTGATTGGAGCTGCTCTTTGGCACTTTTACTAAGGTAAACATGCTTTCATTATGAGGCCAGAGGCCTGGACTATGAAGCAAGATTTGGGGTTAACGAGCTAACTTCAGGTTCAACCCAGGGTTTTCTTTATCACGAAGGTGGATCACTTGATACCTGGTTCAATCGCGGTAACTCATGCTGGACGCCTAACCTGGTCGGAGCAGGTTATGTTGGAGATATCAACCGGTGTAAAAGCAACGCCTACTGATCAATCAATAGGCCTATTCAATTGATAACGGCATCACTGTTCTTATAGAAGATCAGGCGGAGAGAGAGAGAGAGAGAGAGAGAGAGAGAGAGAGAGGGGAAGAGGGGAAGAGTGCGCTCATAAAAGTTAAAACATTTAGAGACCGACAACGCCGTAAACATTCCCTGATGGGTATATTTATGAAATATATAGATTTGAATGGGAGGGAATTACATATCGGCTATTTCTCTGCTTCTTCAGCCAATACACAGCGGTTTGAATTATGTTTTTTATATTTTTATTTGCTCTCACGATCGCTTCCACTGGCAGGATTGCAACTGAAATTATAGGCTAATTCACGGTAGTTATGGAAAGGACAAGTGTAATTATGGTCAGATCTAGGTCCTGACTGATGGGGAAGTGATATTGATAAGCCGTTGATTTTACGCATCAGCGTCGCCTATTTTTTGTTGCCAGCTGACGAGACTGCACAACTACGTTTGATTGGTGAACAGTCACGTACGTGTAGAGCCTTTGGCGGAAGTTTCTCTCTCTCTCTCTCTCTCTCTTCAAAATAAAACATTAAAATGAGGCGGTACGGGGGGAATACAAACAATGACGCCGTAGAATATCAAAGAGGTAAAAAGAAAAGTAACGAGCTCATGGTAGCCTAATGTAGCGTAAGAGTACAGTTTCTTCTTCACAAATCTACTCAAGTAAAAGTAAAAAGTATAGAGATTTAAAACTACTCCTAGAGGTATAATTCTTTCAAAAACTTACTCAGCAAATGTAACGGAGTAAATGTAACTCGTTACTACCCACATCTGGTTTTCTCAAATATATTTGTATATTTTTAAACCCAACTTTATCCTCAAAGAGGGGATATTATTCATGTACACTGATAAACAATATGTAAGTTAACACTGAATCTTGTGTTGTGTTTATTATGGCATGAGTATCGTTAGTCTGTTGTAGAAGCAAACCTATGGAGGGTATGTGGTTTGTAACACTTGAGCTTAATATATTTGATACCCCTAAAATAGTTTATGGACTCACCAAAGAATCATACAAATGAGCAGTGACACACGGTTGTCATTTGTTGGTGTTAAATAGCCTGGATATCCGTGGGGACAAAGGATCTCCTGAACCTCTCTGTCCTACAGTGCAGCGAGAGCAGTCACCATTGTAACTGCTCCTCTGTCCAGCCAGGACGTTGTAGAGGGGGTGCTTGTCAGTACCCATTATGGCGATACAGTTTGTTGCATGCACGCCCTCTACTACAGTTCCCAATGAGTCCAGTCAACTGCCCAGCACTGAGCTGGCCTTTTTGACCAGCTTGTCGAGACGTCTGCTGTTCTTGTCTGTCAGGTTGCCACCCCAACAAACCGCACCATAAAACAGGACACTCGCCATCACAGTCTGATAAAACATGAGCAGCAGATCGCTACTAATGTCAAAAGATCTGAGCCTCCTGAAAAGAAGAAAGCGGTAAAAAGTAAGTAAAATTTATTTGTATAGCACCTTTCACAGATAAAAATCACAAAGTGCTTCACAATGAAATGCAATTCAACACAAGAAGTCACAATACGAGCACATTGAAATACAAATAGAAAATATAACAAACAACCATAAAACCCATCGACTAAGTAAAAGCCTGCTTGAACAGCAGAGTCTTCAGCTGTTTTTTAAAAGATTCGACAGAATCCAACAATAACGAAGCGAGAGGCAAGTCATTCCACAGCCTAGGAGCCACTGCTTGGAATGACCGATCCCCTCTAGTTTTAAAATGAGTGCGGGGAACCACTAATAGCATCTGACCTAATGATCTCAGACTACGGGTGGGGGTATGTAGCTGTATCAAATCAGAGATGTAGAAAGGAACTTGACCGTGCAAGGCTCTGAAAGTAATGACAAGAATTTTAAATTGAATTCTATACTGGACTGGTAACCAGTGAAGTGCTGCTAAAACAGGCGTGATGTGTGCTCTTTTGTTAATGTGCATTAAAAGCCTTGCAGCAGAGTTCTGAACAGTCTGGAGACGATAAAGCTGATTCTTACTCAGACAAGTAAAAAGACTGTTACAGTAATCTAAGCGTGAAGAAATGAAAGCATGAATGATCATCTCTAATTCATCCTTAGTGACAAGTGGTCTTAACTTAGAGATATTTCTCAGGTGGAAGAAACAGTTCCTAACTAATAATTTAGAGTGGTGATCCAACGACATAGCTGAGTCAAAAACCACACCTAAGCTCCTGAGACTCGGCTGGACAGACAAGCCTAAGTCCCCAATATGATGCTTTATCTCAGGGATACGACTTTCAGGGGCAATAATTAGAGTTTCTGTTTTTTCTGAGTTCAAAAGCAGAAAGTTGTCACATAACCACTGTTTGATACTAGACAAACAGTTTATTAAAGATGACAGTTTGGAGAACTCAGTTTCCTTAAAAGAACAGTAAAGTTGGATATCATCCGCATAGAGATGGTACGATATGTCTCTAAATTGACTAATTATCTGTCCTAAAGGAAATATATACAAGAGGAACAGAATAGGTCCCAAGACAGACCCCTGAGGTATCCCACACGACAACTCTGCAGTTTCAGACAATATCTGATTAACATGAACACTAAAAGCGTCTACCAGAAAGGTAGGATGAGAACCATTTTAAAACTGATCCAGACATCCCAACCAGATCACGAAGTCTATTTATCATAATGGTATGATCGATAGTGTCAAATGCAGAAGAAAGGTCCAATAGGACCAAAACTGTAAAATCCTTTGAATCAGCTGACATCATAATATCACTAGAGATTTTCAGAAGTGCAGTTTCGTAGAATGCCTTTACGGAAACCAGACTGGAATTTATAAAACAGCTCGTGCTTTTCTAAGAAAAGGGTGAGTTGCTCTGCTACAACTTTTTCTAAAATTTTTGACATGAAAGGTAGATTTGATATTGGCCTGTAGTTCTTAGGTTGAAGTGGATCCAACGTGGGCTTTTGAGTACAGGCTTAACAACAGCATGTTTCAAAAACTAGGAACGACACCCAGTTAAAAGTGAGGTATTTAGCATCTCAACAATGCAGGGGCCAATGGAGTCAAAAGCTTGTACAAATAGCACAGTAGGGACCACATCCATAGGACAAGATGAGGGTTTCAAAGTATGTAGCAGAGAAATGATGTCATTCAGTGTCACAGGTTTAAAAGTGGACCAAAAATGAGCGGGAGACAAGTCACAGGCAGAGTTCTGAGGAAGTGATGGTAAGATGTTGGCCCTAACATCTCTGATCTTATTCACAAAGAAGTGGAGGAATTCATCACAGTCCGATTTAGAAGACACACTTAATTGTGGGCCAGAAGGAGACACTAAAGCATTAATGGTGTCAAATAAAATTCTGGGGTTATGCTTATTTGAGGATATAAGCTGAGAAAAGAAACAAGTTCTGGCCTTTCTCAGCATCTCGTTTAAAGTAACCCTTAGATCCTTAAGGTGAATCCTATGAACCACAAGTTTAGTAGTCTTCCAGAGACGTTCAACTTTTCTACAATTTCTCGTAAAACTTTGGATTGTTTCATCAATCCAAGGACAGGATTTTTATGAGGTATAATGCTTGATTTAACAGGTGCTATTTTATCTAAATTATTGTTAAACACTGAGGGCTAGATTTATCAAGCCGTTTGTACCGGTTTCCAGGCGCTAATTGGTCGCAAAGACGGACTAACCGAGCGCGGGCTATTTACAAACAGGGCGACTTTGGGTAAAATCGCAGATTGTCTGCCACATGAGCCAGAAGAGACAAGTTCGCTTTCAATAGCGCGTTCGTGGGAGGGTCGGGGAAAGTGGGAGTTCCACCCAAAAGGTGGGAGGATAAGTTTGCAAAGTGCACCTAATTATATATTCCGTGGTATTTACAAAGACTGTCAGGAAGAGCGCCGCCTATTCTGCAGGGGAAATTCTCCACCTCTTTAAACCAGCCGCAATCGAAGTTTCCGCAGGACCTTTGTGCCGCTGGTGAAATGGCAACAGTAATTTGAGCAAGACGAAGACAGTAGGCCAGGCTGAAAATATTTTTAACAGAAGAATCACACTTTGTCAGTGAACACAACATCATTTAGCGTTACAGATCAAGCAGCCATGCAATATTAGAGTTACTGGAAGAAATCAAAGATGAAATTGAATCTCCCACTCAGCGTTCACATCCCATTCAGCAGTTGTTAAACTCCTCGCCACATTACAAATATTGGCATCAGGATCATTTCAGACAGTCATAGCATCAGCAGTGGGAATATCGCAGTCTGCACTCAGTCATAACATAGCACCAGTACCGCTTTGCTACAGCGCAATTTACGTGTAGTGGGCGGAGAAAGACGCTGATTGCCTGATGGGTGTCAGGGTTGATAAATACTACGCAAAAATGGAAGCATAGCGTGCGCGTATTACCGAACTCGCATAAACGGACGCGAAAACTCGCGCTAGTGTTAGTAAATCTAGCCCTGAGTATTAAAAGACTGGATAAAAACATCTGCATCACTGCATCCCATCAGAGAACATGGGTCGAACAAGGCAGAGAACTCTCAGCAGCATCATGATTCATAATCTGCCTTTGGGCCCTAATTCACAGGGGCGGAGGATCAAAGAAAGTTAATCTCAAAATTAACCCACAACACACAACTATGATCACTCACAAGAACATCTTCCACACGTGCATTTGCTATATCTAGACCAAGAGAGAAGACAAGGTCCAGGGTGTGACCCTTAATGTGTGTAGGTCCAGTAACGTATTGAGTAAAATTAAAAGAGTCTATGATAGAAAGGAGTATGGGCTGAAATATGTGCCACCAGAAACTGAATTTGAATCATTTATATTTGAATTTGAATTGCTAAACTTGAATAATTGTATTGAAAAAACTGAATCTGAATAGTATAATTTGAAATTGAATTCATTCGTTTGTAACTGAATTCCAATAAAATTTGATCTTCACTGGAAATTCAACTCTCTATATCCTCACATTCCGCTCTCACTATTCAGATTCAGATCATGAAATTCACTTCCAAGTTACTGAGACAGACATCCGGGTACTTGGAGGATGAAGGAAGAGCAATCGAGCGCAGATCGATAGGTAGAGTTCAGTAGAGTGGCGCAGGATTAGCACTAAAGATGCCAAACGGTTTATGGATGTTGGAACAAAAGAAATGACAAAAACAAACAGCAAGGGATAAAAAGTTCACAGGTGAGAACGTGTTTTATGATATATATGGCCTTGGACCTGCAATCTGAGCTCCGGCGGCAGCGGGAGGTGGTGAGTTCGGGGCCCGCCGCAGCGTCTCTTTTCCCTCGAGGAACAACACCGTCTGCGCTGCTGCCGGTCCCCGCTGATCCAGATCGGACCGGCCAAAGACAGAGTGGTGATCGGCAGGATCTTCCACGTAGTCCAGGACACCCTGTATGTAGATTTCGCGGCTGGAAGTTCCACTGCTATTGGGGGCCGGCGGCCGAGAGAAGCTAAAGCGGGCAGCAGAGTCCGTTTGCCGGAGCTCACTGCCCGCTTCCTGGAAGCCAAACCGACACCACGCTGCTGGAGGCCCCGGCCGTACTGCTGGGACAGCTTGAGGGAAGGGAAGCCCGGAGAACTAGAACCAGGTCTCAGCGGAGCGGACTGTCGAAGCCCGCTGAAGTTTAAATTACAGGTTTCCTAAAGGAGTCTGGCGGACTCGGACTGTGGACATGATTTTAAGTCTCGTTAAATAAATAACTACATGCAGAAATGAATGAATAAATAGGAGTGCCTGGACATTTCAGTCTGTTTAAACTTCACTTTGAAGCAGAACCTCTTAGTTCAGAAGGGTGCAGTTTCTGTTTGGACTCAGATCTGTGAACTGATTATAATAAATATTCTTTTATAAACACATTAGTCTCTTTGTTTTGTTTGTTCCTGCACATGATGATAAAGCTACACTTTTAAATCACAAACAAAAACTAACTTTAATATGTAATAAACTTCTAAGGAAAGAGAAAACACAGAAAGAGGAAAAAAAGAAAAACGATGAGAAACAAAGAGAAAAAAGAGTCTTGTATAAACTACAGACTGGATCATTACATCACATTGTAGCAGGCATAGAGTCAGAGTGACATGCAATTAAATGTTTAAAGTAGCTGAACATGTATTTAATATGGATAGTAGCACTACTTTTGCATAGCTAGGCTAAGGTAAGTAGCTATAGTTCATTTTAAGTTTACTTTAAGTGGAAGAATGTGACTACAAACCTAGGGCCTACTAACACCAGGCATTACATTTTCAACATTGTGAACAGGTAGATTATATTATTTCCTCTGAGAGTTTCTTTGTTACAAAAACTTAAGACAAAGTTTATAAAGGTCCATTACAAGTCAGATACTACACTACATTTAGAATTGCGGTATGACTTGTTAAGGAGATCTAAATACAAAATGTATGACTTTAGGACTTGACTGGGATTTGGTAGTCTTGACTTGGAACTTCAGTGCAAAGACTTAGAGACTTACTTGTGACTTGCAAAACAGTGACCTTGGTCCCCCTCACAAGAAGATCATGAGGTATGATTGAAGCTCAACAGCTACACTGGATGGACATTGTAGAAGGTGTTTTGCTGTTTCCAAAGTCAAGAATGATCTCAATGTATTTGTTGGGTTGTTGAGTTGCATGTAGGAAAGTGTGTTTTGCATATACTTATATAGATGCAGTTATAGGATTTCTTATTTCTTATTTGTATAAGTTCAAAATGGCTCCTGTGTTGATTCTTTGGCAAGAATCACACACTTAAGAACATGAGATTATTATGTGAGGCGAAGTGTACAGATCTTGTGGCGAGGTGCAGAGTGGATGGAGTGTGAGGCTGTACCCGGCGGAGGTGGGAGCCAGAGGCTTTTGTGGGCAGATCAGCATCCGTCTGCTCAGGAGCTGGGACTACGTGGAGCCACACACAGGCAGATCCACCAAAAAGAGGCTCTCTGAGGAAGTGGAGAAAGCAAGCCACTGGCTCTGGCTGAAACGATGAGACAAGACTTCGGGAGTAACATCTAATTAGGTTTTGCTGCAGGGGGTGTCAGGGAGACGTCCCTGTTCACTGCCCCCGCCCACCAGGAGATGTTCTGGGTTAAAGGGCTGAAACGTCAATGAGCGGTGGTCCCCAGCTGAAGACCCTGCAGCAAAACCTCGCCGGGTGGCGCGGTCAGGTTTAGGCCTGCCTCAGGGAAGAGGACGCTCCTCCCATGCACAGTCCACCTCAGGCACCGTTGAGATGCAACAGGCCAAAAGCCCAGCAGAAAGAACACCTCGCTGTAATGAATGATGATATGAATGCAGTAGCTGTTTTGGCACGGGCGAAGCAGGCAGTCGCCTGGGGCGCATTTTCATGACACATGGGGCGACGAGCACTTCAAAAAAAAAAATCCCTCTGCGCCGCGGAGCACAGAAGCTGTGTGAGAAAGGGAAAGGGGAGAGGGGGCTGAAACAGATTCTGTTGAGAACTAAAAGTAGACTAGATAGTAGAAAGTCACGAAAAGCAATCCAACTTGGCAACAAAAATAGACGCTGTTATACTTATATTTAGGATTTACAAGGAGGAGCCGTGCACGTGCCAACGGATGTGTGTGTGTGTGTGTGTGTGTGTGTGTGTGTGTGTGTGTGTGTGTGTGTGTTTGTGTGTGTGTGTCAGTGGGAGCCTGTCCTACCAAAGCAGAGAATTAGCTCCACACATAGTTCATTATAGGCTAAGTTTTAAATATATTTGGAATATCTATTGACATATTCACATTTTCAATGAAAAAGGTTACTCCTCAGATGTGTCCAGTATGGGACGCCGTATAGCATTACTGTATGTGCTGGTTACATTTTCACATAATTTATATATAAGTGAACACCTGAGTATTATCACCCATATTGATATAAATACAGCCAGAACATGCTTTTAGGATATTGAAGTCAAATGGATGATAGTGATGTCATAATGCAGCAACAAAGTAATCTTTATTTTCTGTCTTTAAAACTACTATGTGCTCGAAGGGGTCTCGGCCGGGGTGTAATTCAATTTAGAACCGCTTACTGTATGAATGGATGGTGTCATCTTGAGTTAGCTGTGTGATTCAGCTGTCTGTGCTCTCTCTGCAGGTGATGTTAAGAGCAACGGGGAACAGCTGAGGATGTTCCCTAGCCTAGAAATCGTACGTACCCTAGAGGCAGCAAATTTATTTTGCAGCCAGGGGTCTAGGCACTTGGTCAGGCCAATCACATCATGTACAGACTTGGTGGGCGGGCTTATGGCTGCTGCTGCTGGGAACAGAGGTCTTCTGGAAGACTTGGAGTTAAGCTTTTCTTTGAGAAAAGAACAAAGAACGGCACTGAAGTCATTCTTAAAAAGGAAGATGTGTTCCGAAGTTTTGCCGACCGGATACGGCAAAAACTTTGCTACCTTCTTCGTACTCTGCCTGGTTGTAGCGTATCCTATTATGTGCAGAGGGAATTTGAAAGACAATCATTTATCCCGCCCCGCGATTGAGCCCTGTCAATGGTGAGTTCCCAGACCCAACATCTGGATGTGGGTCTGGCTTGTCAGGCTAGATGTTCCCAGTAGCAGGAGAGGTTATTTAAGTCTGGATGCAGTGCAGCCCTCTCTCTGGCTGACTCTCCACTCTGCTTTAGTTCTCTGCTCTGCTCCTATCAACCTTTGGAACACCCAGACACATATTTACCACTCATGCACATTACAACATGAATGACTTTACTAATATCCACAGCCCATACTTTAATTACTTAGGTTAACCCTTTAATTTAGGTTGATTTGTTTTAAATAAATATCTTTTCAAAAAATTTGATCGTGGTGTGTCTACATTTTGTTGTAAAAGTGTGTGTGTGTGTGTGTGTGTGTGTGTGTGTGTGTGTGTGTGTGTGTGTGTGTGTGTGTGTGTGTGTGTGTGTGTGTTGTCTGTGTGTCCTCAGTGAAGTGTATCAGTCTCTGCAGTAGCTTCCAGCTGCAGCAGTCAGTTCAGTTTCTGTTCAGTCTGACTGAGGGGAGGTTTTTGTAACGACGCTTTTCACTGTGTGAACACCCACTGGCTGTTGGGAATGTGACCACTCTGACAGTAGTAAACTGCTGCATCTTCAGTCTGGACTCCACTGATGGTCAGAGTGAAGTCAGAGTTTGATCCACTGCCCGAAAAACGATCTGGAATCCCCTGATTGTCGAAGTGGTAGCATCGTAAATGAGCAGTTTAGGAGTTTCTCCATCTCTGTTGGTACCAGGCTAAAAGGTTCCCATTAGCTACTCTCTGACTGGTCCTACAGCTGATGGAAACGGGAGCCTCCCCCAGAGCAGAGCTCACTGCTCCAGGCTGAGTCACTGTGACCTGGCCTCTGGACTCTTGAGGATACAGAGACAAAACATAAAAGCAGCGGCCACGGTTTAGTCGGCTTCATTTCAGAGGGACGGATGTTGATAGAGGAGAGGAGTTTGATTCTCTGGACTTTACCTGTGAAGCAGCAGCAGAGGAGAGTCCAGATGAGGACGGAGAGTCAAAGTCATGTTTTTGATGAGGAGGATTTCTGTGTCTTCTGTTGTCATGAAGGACAGCTGTCAGTCATCCAGTGTTCAACTCTCAGGACTATAAACTCTCCCAGAGCACTGGAGCATGGTGCTGCTGATGCAAAGTGGCTCTCTATGGAAATGCTCTGACTGACTCCAACAGGGACTTGGATTACTCTGATGATGCTGTTCATCAATGGATCAATCACTTCATCAGAGTATAGTAAATGTTAGATTTAGGGTCCCAAGGACCTGCTGGAACATTTACAAGAAGTATTTTATTCCCTATGTCATACAGCCATTGAACACAGAATGACTGCATCAGGGAACACTTGTTATTTTATAAGATCTGCTTTCTTGTATTATTTATAGAACTTATCTGCTGCTACCTGCCCATTTACACTATTGTATATTGTATTCTGTATGTTTGTAATGGTATGTTGTTTTTTGTGCATTGTATTTACTGTTGCTGTACTTTTGGAGAAGCCAAAGACAAATTCTCACTGAGGTGGACAATAAAGCCAATCCAATCGAATGTCTTCTGTCTTATTTAAATTAATTGCAAGTGAAGAAATTATATACATTTAACATGTACCAAAAACATTTATTAAGGAACTCTGCAGCACTGTGTTATTGTCAGTTCTCTTTTCATGTGACAAGATTTAACAAACAGCCTCATTTTGGTGAGTTTGTTTGTGTCAAAGTCAGAGAGCCGTGTCTCTCTACAGTGAGAGGTTTTTGTACGGCGGCTCAATGACTTTGTATCACTGTGGTTGACTTTTGGTGGAGGAACCAGACTGAATGTTGGAAGTAAGTCAACTTTTTAGAAAAAATTTATTAAGGAGCTATTTTTTTTTCTTTACTTTCTTCACTATTAAATTTCCATATTTGTGAAATATGAATCCAAAAAGTTTTACAGAAATATTTTGCTCTAAGTGACAAAGGTTTGCTGTTGAAATAGAAAATTCAAAAGTTCATTGTTACAAAATGAAATATTGAGTCAGAGGATAAATCATTATTTCCAACTTTAATGGTAAAGTAGCATCTTGAGGGCTTGTAGGTTTAGTTCAGTCTGACAAAGTCAGAGAGCCGTGTCTCTCTACAGTGAGAGGTTTTTGTACGGCGGCTCAATGACTTTGTATCACTGTGGTTGACTTTTGGTGGAGGAACCAGACTGAATGTTGGAAGTAAGTTTCTGCACAAATACTAAAAACTATACTGTAAATATTGTAAAGTAATGTTTTAAATTCTGTGTACAGTCGATAAAATATATATGTAGTCACGTTTTTATTTCTCCTCCTTTATCGTGAAGACTAATTCAGAGCAGCTTCACTAAACATTTCTTTACACATTTCTGTCAAACTGAAATTTAAATGACTTGAAGTGTGGAAAAGATAAAACTGAAAAGCTGTTCTACAAGATTCAGTTTTAATTTTCCACATCAATGATAACTGTTTAAAGCAAATGAAGATTCAAATATTCAAACAATTGAACAGAGCAAAGATAAAGATCGGTATTTGAAAATGTGCAACATCTCTTTACTGTGTCATGTATTGTTTCAAAAGTTTGAAAACTATTTGAACAGTTTGGTAATGATGATCGAAATCCACATGAAGAACATTTGATGTTGTCAGCTCATTTTCTGGATTTGTTTCTATTATAGTAAATACTTTAAAGTAATGTATAGTTAGGTTGGTGATAATTTTGATTTGGAGGTTTAAAGATTTGTCCAAAAAGTTGACATTTTATTTCCAGTGTATAGTTTGATATATATCAGCTCATTGTGTAGATGATTCTCTCTGTGCTGATTTGCATGAGAGGCTTCTTAAAGGGAAGTGAAACAATGTGTGAGTGAGTGACTGGTGGAGCAGAAAAACCATCTGACAGAAACTCCTTAAAGGAGAAAACCAACTCTCACACAGTCAAGGTGTCCAAGTGTCTGCTGGTTGATTGACAGCTGTGTGGTCCCTGTCCTCTAAGCTGATTGGTGTCTCCTAGGTGATGTCCGTCCCACCCTGACGGTGCTGCCCCTCCAGTGATGAGCTGCTGCAGGGGGAAGGCCACGCTCATGTGCCTGGCCAACAAGGGCTTCCCCCTCAGACTGGAGTCTGGCCTGGAAGGTGGGACGGCAGCAGCAGCAGCAGCAGCTGGGAGGAGAGCAGGAGCCCCGGGGTGCTGGGGAAGGACGGCAAATACAGCTGGAGCAGCACCCTGAGGCTCCCTAAAGACCAGTGGGAGAAGGTGGGCTCTGTGACCTGTGAGGCCACCCAGGGCTCCCGGACTCCGCTCTCAGAGACACTGAGGAGAGACCAGTGTTCCCAGTCCTGGACCTGACCTCACTGGGACTCTGCTACTGGTTTCCTCACTCTGATACTGTCTTCAGTCTCGCTCTCTGCTACTTTTTTTCTCTCTCTCTCTTTTTTTTTTTTTTTTTCTCTCTCTCACTGTCTAATTACTTGTTTCATTGATAAGTTTTGTTGCTTGTTGTACTTTTGATTATGTCATCACAATAAATCCCTTTTCATCAAATCAGTTGTTTTCATGTCTGTTATTGTAAAAGAAACCGCAGACAGGGCTCACCCAGTTCTCATGGAATATTTGACCTTTTAAGCCCGACGTGGACAAGAAGTCTCACACAAATGCCTCAGAGGAATATGAATTTTAAAAATTAAAAAAAAACTATTAAAAACCATCTGCTGTGGAAAAGTATGCGATATGATTAAAAGCTCAACAACAGCTATGGGATGGATGTTGTGAAGAGATTATTTTGCTGTTTCCAAAGTGAAGAATTAACTTTTGGTCTCAGTGTATTTGTTGGGTTTTGAGTTGCATGTAAGAGAAAATATTTTTGCATATACTTCATATAGATGCAGGCATATGATTTCTGTATTACTATTTTTATAATTACCAAGTTGGCTCCCTCTTGATTCTATCCTACAAATTATAATGTTTTGTTTAAAAGGTTCAATAATTAATTATAATGGTTTTAACTGACCCCACACAATGTGACACAAGGTACACTTCATATTTTTAGCAACATTGGAACAAATGTCTGTTTGAATCACTTTGATCTTGTTGAATTCAATGTTTAAACTTTTTGACTTGTTTGTGTTGTTGTGTTTTATATATTTTATACTGATATGGACCAAGGTTATTATAGTTTAGTTTATTTTTATTTATTTTTAATTAGTTTTTAAAGCTGGTTTGCTAGTGTAGTTTAGTTTTTGAAAATGCTTAGTTTTAGTTTAGTTTTAGTCTTATTTTAGTAATATGGGTTATGTGTCAGGGGCAAGATTCAAAAAGGTCAGAAAAAAGTATTGTGTAATAATAACTCAAAAAAACATACCATTTTAGAACTATGTATTCACAATGTATTCAACAATAACACTGGTACATTAAATGTACATATGATGATGAGCACAAATGTGTAAACAGTCTACACAAGACGCGCAGTAAGTGCAGAATGTGTTAGTAACGTGGTGCCAGGAAAAAACCCTAAATAGCCAACAGACTAGAGAAGACAGACATGAACAGCTGTTTTGAACTTTGGTTTGAGTAAAGTTGCAAACTTTTTGAAGTCAATCAACTCACACAGTTGTGTAGACATCCCAGTATCAACACACATATTACAGTTTTTTTCGATTTCTAAACGACAGTGGGCACAACTGGAGTCACATGTGCTCTAACCACAGTCTGCACTACCAACAGTCACCTGAGCTAAACAGTTCACATCACCCTTAACACACATCTCAGAACAGGCTCAGTGCAGCCACACACTCAGAACAATACTCACTGAGATAACACACACACACACACACACACACACACACACACTGTCACTCAGAACACACTGAGAGTAAAACACTAGCATCAAACACCAATACACAAATTACAAACTTTCTCATCTTTACAGTTTGAACAATTTGAGTGACTTGACACTACTCAATACTTTATTGGCAGGAAGATATAGATTGTATAATATACCAATTTTTACATATGGTAAACAAGAAGGAATGAAAATCAGCAGTTTGCTTCAATATAGTAATTTGGCTCTGGTAATTTATGGAATTACTGGAGAAAAAACTAAAGTACATATGTAACAGTACCAAAGAATAGTGTGACTAATCCTGCCTCTCTCCAGCATCATGTGGCAAGTTTTCTTCATCACATTGGATGTCTGCATCATCTCTAAAAAAAAATGAATGTGGTGTTTCTATTGCTTCCACCTCCATTACTTTCTGAAAAACAGTAAGAATGCAGTTTTACTATTGTAAAGATATAGTGTTTTTCACTTTTTTTATAGCTGTGTACATAACCTCAGACATCTTACCTGGACATGTTGGTACCTTTGCTCTTTTACCTGTTTCTCTCAAACGGTACAGTGTATAAGTGTTTCATTCTTATTTGGTGTTTGTATACAAAAAGGCTTTTGATCTTTCTCTGTATAAATACCATATATGTTCACTAACTAGTCTAAAACAAGACACCTGCTTAGGCTTTCAGCTGAAATTCCAATCAGCAGTGTTTGATAGGCACCAGACTGAAATCTATTATTTTGAATGCGGCGTGGTTAACAGTTCTGACAGCAGTGTGTTAGCATTTGAACAAAGTGCTGTAAATCTACAGTGTTGTGTACGCGTTGTGGTTAAAGTCAGGGGATAAGTGTGTAGAGTTTTGAAAACTGTGTTCAAGCAATGAAAACCAACTAGAGTTTGGTCCACATGAACTGCTGCTGTGCAGACTGTAGTTAGTTTTGCACATGTGACTCCAGTTGTGCCCACTTCGTCGTTTAGCAATCGAAAAAAAACTGTAATGTCCATCCCTCATTATTAGGTGGTACCACTGGTTTCTACCGAATGGTAAACGCAGGTCAGTGTTAATGGTACTCTCTTCAGAGTGGAGAACTTGAAGCACCGGAGCCCCCCAGGGTTGAGTCAGTTCACCTGTCCTTTTTACCCTTTACACAGATGAGTATAGAAGCTATAATCCCAACAACTATATCATTACATTTTCTGATGATACTGCCATCCTAGCTTTAATAAAAGGGACAGTGATCTATCTAACTACCTTTCAGAGATTCAAAGGTTTGTAAAATGGAGTGATGACAAACACCTTTTTCTGAATGTTAAAAAACTGGAGGAGATGTTAAATAGATGTAAAAATTAATTTGACCCTGTAGAGTCAATAAAGCTTTTAAATAGCAGATAAACTAATGTCTAGGTCAAGAAGGACTGGGAGGATCTCTTTGGTTTTACTATAATTAAATGATTTACTTAAAGGGATTAGTGTTTTAGGAACCTTGCTGTGTTGTTTGTTAAATAACATCTATGGATGTTTTTCACACACATTGTGGAACAACAAGTTTATCTTATCTTATAGTCTGACAGTGTGTGTGTGTGTGTGTGTGTGTGTGTGTGTGTCCTCAGTGAAGTGTATCAGTCTCTGCAGTAGCTTCCAGCTGCAGCAGTCAGTTCAGTTTCTGTTCAGTCTGACTGAGGGAGGTTTTTGTACGACGCTTTTTCACTGTGTGAACACACCCTGACTGTTGATTTCATGATAACTCTGACAGTAGTAAACTGCTGCATCTTCAGTCTGGACTCCACTGATGGTCAGAGTGAAGTCAGAGTTTGATCCACTGCCTGTAAAACGATCTGGAATCCCTGATTTTCGATAAGTAGCAGAGCTAATGAGCAGTTTAGGAGTTTCTCCATCTCTCTGTTGGTACCAGGCTAATCTGTGGTAGCTGCTCGAAACATAAACATCCTGACTGGTCCTACAGCTGATGGAGACGGAGCCTCCCAGAGCAGAGCTCACTGCTCCAGGCTGAGTCACTGTGACCTGGCCTCTGGACTCTGAGGATACAGAGACAAAAACATAAAGCAGCGTCACGGTTTAGTCGGCTTCATTTCAGAGGGACGGATGTTGATAGAGGAGAGGAGTTTGATTCTCTGGACTTTACCTGTGAAGCAGCAGCAGAGGAGAGTCCAGATGAGGACGGAGATCAAAGTCATGTTTTTGATGAGGAGGATTTCTGTGTCTTCTGTTGTCATGAAGGACAGCTGTCAGTCATCCAGTGTTCAACTCTCAGGACTATAAACTCTCCCAGAGCACTGGAGCATGGTGCTGCTGATGCAAAGTGGCTCTCTATGGAAATGCTCTGACTGACTCCAACAGGGACTTGGATTACTCTGATGATGCTGTTCATCAATGGATCAATCACTTTATCAGAGTATAGTACATGTTAGATTTAGGGTCCCAGGACCTGCTGGAACATTTACAAGAAGTATTTTATTCCCTATACCATACAGCCATTGAACACAGAATTACTCCATCAGGGAACACTTGTTATTGTATAAGATTTACTTTCTTGTATTATTTATAGAACTTATCTGCTGCTACCTGCCCATTTACACTATTGTATATTGTATTCTGTATATTCTGTATGTTATTAATGGTGTGCTGTGTTATGTGCATTGTATTTACCTTTGCCGTACTTTTTGAGAAGGCAAAACAAATTTCCCCCTGAGGTGGACAATAAAGTCAATCTACTCTGTCTTCTGTCTTATTTAAATTTGAATTAATTGCAAGAGAATAAAGTACATACATTTAACATATATTAAAACATGCATTACGGAAATCTGCAGCACTGTGTTATTATCAGTTTTCTTTTTATCTGACAAGATTTTACAAACAGCCTCATTTTGGTGAGTTTGTTTGTGCCAAAGTCAGAGAGCCGTGTCTCTCTACAGTGAGAGGTTTTTGTACGGGCGGCTCAATGACTTTGTATCACTGTGGTACACGCTCGTTGGAGGAACCAGACTGAATGTTGGAAGTAAGTTTCTTCACGCAATACTAAAAATTATATTGGAAATATTGTAAATTAATGTTTTAAATTCAGTTTACAGTTAATGAAATATCTCTTAGTATTCACGTTTTTATTTCTCCTCCTTTATCGTGGAGACTAACCCAGAGCAGCTTCACTAAACATTTCTTTACACATTTCTGTCAAACTGAAATTTAAATGACTTGAAGTGTGGAAAAGATAAAACTGAAAACCTGTTCTACAAGATTCAGTTTTAGTTTTCCACATCAATGATAACTGTTTAAAGCAAATGAAGATTCAAATATCCAAACAATTGATAAGAGCAAAGATAAAGATCGGTATTTGAAAATGTGCAACATCTCTTTACTGTGTCATGTATTGTTTCAAAGTTTGAAAACTATTTGAACAGTTTGGTAATGATGATCGAAATCCACATGAAGAACATTTGATGTTGTCAGCTCATTTTCTGGATTTGTTTCTATTACACTAAATACTTTAAAGTAATGTATAGTTAGGTTGGTGATGATTTTGATTTGGAGGTTTAAAGATTTGTCCAAAAGTTGACATTTTATTTCCAGTGTATAGTTTGATATATATCAGCTCATTGTGTAGATGATTCTCTCTGTGCTGATTTACATGAGAGGCTTCTTAAAGGGAAGTGAAACAATGTGTGAGTGAGTGACTGGTGGAGCAGAAAAACCATCTGACAGAAACTCCTTAAAGGAGAAAACCAACTCTCACACAGTCAAGGTGTCCAAGTGTCTGCTGGTTGATTGACAGCTGTGTGGTCCCTGTCCTCTAAGCTGATTGGTGTCTCCTAGGTGATGTCCGCCCCACCCTGACGGTGCTGCCCCCTCCAGTGATGAGCTGCTGAAGGGGAAGGCCACGCTCATGTGCCTGGCCAACAAGGGCTTCCCCTCAGACTGGAGTCTGGCCTGGAAGGTGGACGGCAGCAGCAGCAGCAGCAGCTGGGAGGAGAGCAGGAGCCCCGGGGTGCTGGGGAAGGACGGCAAATACAGCTGGAGCAGCACCCTGAGGCTCCCCTAAAGACCAGTGGGAGAAGGTGTGCTCTGTGACCTGTGAGGCCACCCAGGGCTCCCAGACTCCACTCTCAGAGACACTGAGGAGAGACCAGTGTTCCCAGTCCTGACCTGACTCACTGGGACTCTGCTACTGGTTTCACTCTGATACTGATCTCAGTCTGCTCTCTGCTACTCTCTTTTTTTTTTTTTTTTTTTTTTTTTTTTTTTTTTTTTTTTTTTTTTTTTTTTTTTTTTTTTTTTTCTTATCTCTATCTCTCTCTCTCTCTCTATCTCTTTTCTCTGGCATCAGACCAATTTAACAGTATTCAACTTAAAATAGCAATGCTTTATTTGTTGCAATAATCCTTATGCTGTTAATGCTGTAAGACAATAAAACACGATTCATATAAAAGTCTGCATCTTTATTTAACATTTTCATTCACCTATATGTTTAGATATAGAAGTTTATAAAAAATAAATCTTTATTTCAGACTCACAAGTAGGTCCATATCAAATATACATACATACAAAACACAACACATCTGTCATTTTAAGGATTTGTGTGCAAGCGGTCATGCCAGTGTTTTCTGAGTTTTGATGACATAATCCATGTCTGAGTAAGATTTATGGAGACGGTTTCATTAATAAATTCCAGGATTACGTCATAACTCTTTGTTTGTTTGTCTGTTTAACATTATTATCTGAATTCAGGTATGAACACAGTGTGAATGGTTGGATGAAAGGGGGACATTTTTATAAAATAATTTTAAAATGTAGTATAAGTTACTCAATACAGTTGTTACAATTTGAAATAAATTGTAGAGTATCGTCAACATATAGCTATAGCATGATTCTGAAGTGAGATTTATAAACCAAAGATTCAATGTCAGTGTTGCAGGTTTTTGAAGAACACCAGAAAAACACTAATAGTGTTTTATTATTAAGTTATTCATATGCTGCTTTACAATGTTGTTATCGCACAGGTTAGTGTTTTTGAAATCTGACAGTTTTGTAGCATTTCATTAAATTGTAAAAAGTCTGCTTATATTTAAAGTATTCTAACAAAGTTCAACCCTTTTATTTAAAGTAATGCATGTATATCTTCACCTGAGATAAGAGACTCGCAAATGTTTCATTTGTATGAAAATAATATGTAAAATCCTGTCAATATACCTGCAAAGCTTTAAATGAAAATGGTTTTAGAGTTTGAAATGAATACCTCAATAATAATAAAAACAAAAAATGCATGAAAACAACCAAAGTATACAAGAAGGGCATTGAGGTACATAAAATACTAAACCTTAAATTGAATGTATGAAACTTAATATGGAACTGATGGAAACAGTCTTACTGTAATACATTATTTTTACTGTTTCACTGAAAGGAGTTAGCTTGTTGGACAACTCTTGATGTGTTTCAATAAAATAACTTTACACTCTTTAATTAGTTTAATTCTAATTATTATAGTTATGTTTCGATTTAGAATGACTTCATTCAATTTAAAATTTAAGATAATTGTTGAAATACTCAATTGTAAAAATAATCTGTCAAAAGACATTATCTGAATAACTATACATTTTTATGTCAATATTTCACCACCTGTATTTCCCTGTCTCGTTAATTGAGAATTAATCTAATTTACTCAACGTTCATTGGACCTGACTTTGAGGGCACTGCTTCAAAACCTGCCAGAACAAACATATCAATAAAATTACTTTCTTGGAAATTCTATATATGCATGATTGTGTTACACTTTTCTTCTTCTTGTATTTGTTATACTGTATTAATATCGCATGTCTAGTGTTGTTGTTCCGTGCAGCTGTTGAGTCAGATCAGTTCCTCTCCAGCTGAGGAGGTTTTTGTACATGACGTTGTATCACTGTGTGAACGGGTAGCTGTAACCACCCTGCTGACAATAATAATCTCCTGCATCTTCAGTCTGAACTCCACTGATGGTCAGAGTGAAGTCAGTTCCAGATCCACTTCCACTGAAACGGTCCGAAACTCCAGACTGACGAGTTGTAGCATACCTAATTAAGAGTTTAGGAGATTCTCCAGGTTTCTGAAGGTACCAGTGAAGGCTGCTACTAATTCCTGAACTGGCTTTACATCTGATAGAGACAGACTGTCCTGGAGCAACAGACTGAGATCCAGGAGACTGAGTCAGGATGATTTCTCCTGATGAACCTGGAAAACATGAAAAAGAGCAGAAGGGTTATTGAGACAAATCCAGCTTGGAGAAAGATGATCAACATCCGAACAGAAGAGTCTCATTTCTTTAACATGGAGAAGAGATGGAAGAAGGTAAATGCTGCTTGTTCCAGTCTTTCTCCATCATAGCAGAACATCATTGAGGTGAACCTGGTTGCATCCTGAAGCAAAGTTTTCAGAAGAGAGTTTCACCCTGAACAAGGAGCCCCAGGGTGGCCAGCAGTAGAATCAGTGACATCATCATCATGCTGCCGGCGTGTCAGTGGCTCTGAAAGTCCTGGACAGTCACTGATCAACACTGGCCTCTTAACGGCTGGGAGCAGAGAGGCAGGACACATGTGCAAACACACAGAGTCAGTGAACTGTAGCTGTCCTCAACATGTCATGCTGTTTCCCCTTTTACTTTGACTAAATAAATGTGTCACTACATAATGGGCTACGGATGAATGGTAAAAATCTTGTCATACAAAACTTAATTTATTTTCCACCAAGCAAGTACAGAAAGTCGATTCTGTTTGTGAGTATTTTTACATCTATAGTGTGTTTTTACTACAGGTGGTTAACGAGGTGCCAAATATCTATTCAATGCACTCTTGAGTGTGGGATGACAGCAAGGCCGCTTTAATGCACGGGCTTACCTGGGCTGAAGCCCAGGGGCCTCCCAAGTTCAGGGGCCTCATGTTCAGGTTCATGATGAGCTGAAAAGGTCATATTGTTTTGTAACTTGTCAGGTTTTCTGTCAATCACTCTAATCGTATGTTACGTGGCTGCTGATTGATCAAAATTAGGAGTGACCCACGTGGCCCTATAGCCTATGGCCCGTGGGCTTACCTATCAGAATGTCTCTAGTTAGTTTTGGGGTGTGTCCCTCTATGATTGAGTGAAGTGGAAAATGTCGGGGAGAACGTTTGAGAGTGGTGCCCAGAAAAGGAAAAAACGTATTAAGAAGGAGTTTCGCGAAAAAGAAATACTAAAGAGCACCCCAAAGCTCACCGGATTTTTTAAACCAGCAGCTAATGCTGAAGATGGACCCAGCACCGGAGGAAGATCGCTATCTCACACACCGGAGGGAGCGGAGGCGGAGGAGGCGCAGGCCGCGCAGGTGGATGTAGCTGGAGAGGAGCAGGGGACCGCCAGCAGAAATGGAGGGGAGGACGAGGGGGGAGCACACGAGCCCCAGAGAGAGGACCGGGCCGCAAACCAGTTTGGGGGAGACGAGTCAGATGACCCTTACAACAGTGACCAACGCGAGCGGAGAACGGTCCTTCTCCAAACTGGGCTTGGTGAAAAATAGACTGCGATCAAGCATGCAGCAAGACCGAGTCAGTCATCTCACACTGATGTCTATTGAGCATGACATCCTTCGTGATTTGGATTTTAAGGACATAATTAGGACCTTTTCTTCAAAGAAAACCAGACGAAAGCACTTCTAAAATGGTAAGAAAGTGCTGTATTTATAGCCTGTGCAGGTTTTAAATTGTTGTGGTTGTGCATTGTTTTAAGAGAAATGCACATTTATACTGCAAACCTTCTATAAATGTTGCTTAGTTTAATCTTTTTGGTACCTGGCATTAGGCCATGTTGCTATTCATGGTGCTGAATTGAGTGTGTTTGTGTGTGTTTGCAGTTGCATGTGATTGGTTCACAGAGCCCGCTGAGGCCAGAGAAGAGGCTCCTCCTTTGATCTGTTCCTGTTCTTTGCTTATGCTGTTATCAGTTATTATCAATGTTTGTGTAGAGTCTGCAGACAGGTGATGGTTGGTGATGTTTTTCATAATATCGTTTGAAATCATACTTTCACACATTTTGGTTTTATTATCACCATAAGTTGTTGTGTGTGATTGTTAAATGAAGTGTTTTGTGTTTATGCTCAAGTGGACTCAGTGCTATGTTAATAACAATATTATGGTGTTTTCTAGCTCAGAGAGGGAAAACTCACTGTTGTATGTCTCGAAAGAAACTAATGTATTTTGTGATGTAGGTTAACCTAGATAGTACACTTTTTTTAAAATGAAACCCTATAAATCGAGGGGATGGGGGCCTACAAAACCTCTCAGCCCTGGGGCATATTATTATTTAAAGGCGGCCCTGGATGACAGGATTCATACCAGGAAATTGGTTGTGATAATGTTTATTCATTCTGCAGATAATAATATAGTGGATGATTGGGACAATGTATTCTGTTTCACCCTACTTTTTTCTTTTAGCCAGGGATTTACTTTAATTTAAATACTTAATTTAAGTTTGGTAAAAGGTGAACTCCAAAGCCTATGATTGATACTTTTTAAAAATTGAAAATGGGAGTACAGACAGAAGAGTTGTTTTAATTACTGATCACATGATGGACATGAAGAAGAGAAAATGTTTTGTCATGTATAATTGAGAAATCATCGTTACAGGCGGTTGCCGTGGTGTGACTCTGAAAAGATGCTTGAAATGCATTTCCTATTGATTATTACATTTCAGTTATTACAGTTTTCCCTATGATTCTGTTGACCTTGTTGACTTTTGACTTATTCATTGTTAAACTTTGGCCCACTGCGTACG
Organism: Perca fluviatilis; assembly: GCF_010015445.1. Classification (NCBI taxonomy): domain Eukaryota; kingdom Metazoa; phylum Chordata; class Actinopteri; order Perciformes; family Percidae; genus Perca; species Perca fluviatilis. Next base: position 611,189 of record NW_024375613.1, on the reverse strand, counting down.
ATCTAAGATGATGATCATTTCTATATTTCTTTCTTCTATTTACACTGTTGTTTACTTGCTTGCTTGCCGGCCATGAACTACTAACAACAGGTTCAAAGGCTTTTACTAGCTCCTTGAAGAGATTGCATATCACATCTGTCTCGATTTTTTCAGTCTCCCGAGTACATTAGGAATCAATTTCCAGATACCTGTTATCAGTTTAAGAGCCGTACATGGTCAGGCACCCTCCAATATCAATGAGATTATACAGGCCTATATACGAGGGAGGTCATAAAAGTCTCGATTTATTTTTTTCTTACTACAAACTTATAAGTGAAGTTGACTTTGGCTCTGGAGTCAGGAGTTTTGATCTTTGGGAGTGTCTCCAGTTGGACTTAAGTGGACACTGTGAAAACCTTTAAAAGGGAACAAACGGTTTAGTGTGGCTTTTGTAGTTTAGCATTTTTAATTATGATTTATGTTATATGTACTTTTATGTTTTATTGAAAAGCATATTTGTGTTTTTATAAGAATCTTCACTTGCTTCCAAAAGGAAAAGTGCTACTTTTAGTGGCGATAAAAGAAATTCATGGTTAAAAAAGAATTTTTTTTTTGTTTTTTTTTTTTTTTGTTGTGTGTGTGTGTGTTTTTTTTTTTGTTTCCTCAGTGAAGTGTATCTGTCTCTGCAGTAGTTTCCAGCGTGCGCAGTCAGTTCAGTTTCTGTTCAGTCTGACTGAGGGAGGTTTTTGTACGACGCTTTTTCACTGTGTGCACACCCACTGGCTGTTGATGTAGTGTTGACTCTGACAGTAGTAAACTGCTGCATCTTCAGTCTGGACTCCACTGATGGTCAGAGTGAAGTCAGAGTTTGATCCACTGCCTGTAAAACGATCTGGAATCCCTGATTGTCGAGTGCTAGTATATTTAATGAGAAGTTTAGGAGTTTCTCCATCTCTGTTGGTACCAGGCTAAACAGTTAGAATTAGGAATATTCTGACTGGTCCTACAGCTGATGGAGACGGAGCCTCCCAGAGCAGAGCTCACTGCTCCAGGCTGAGTCACTGTGACCTGGCCTCTGGACTCTGAGGATACAGAGACAAAAACATAAAGCAGCGCCACGTTTAGTCGGGTTTCCATTTCAGAGGGACGGATGTTGATAGAGGAGAGGAGTTTGATTCTCTGGACTTTACCTGTGAAGCAGCAGCAGAGGAGAGTCCAGATGAGGACGGAGATCAAAGTCATGTTTTTTGATGAGGAGGATTTCTGTGTCTTCTGTTGTCATGAAGGACAGCTGTCAGTCATCCAGTGTTCAACTCTCAGGACTATAAACTCTCCCAGAGCACTGGAGCATGGTGCTGCTGATGCAAAGTGGCTCTCTATGGAAATGCTCTGACTGACTCCAACAGGGACTTGGATTACTCTGATGATGCTGTTCATCAATGGATCAATCACTTTATCAGCAGCAATGATTAGGATCTTTCAGTAACACTTAGACTTCTTGACAAATCTTTCAAAATGTTCGATTTAGACTTCCCAGGACCAGCTGGAATATATAAAATAAGTCTTTTATTCCCTATGCCAAACAGGCATTGAACACAGAATAACTGCATTTATTTTGCAATTTTTTAATATTTGCTCTTTTTTATTTTTTTCAGACTTATTTGCTGCCACTTGCCCATTTGCACTATTTGATATTGTATTTTGTATACTCTGTATGTTTTAAATGATCAACACTGGCCTCTTTAACGGCTGGGAGCAGAGAGGCAGGACACATATGCAAACACACAGAGTCAGTGAACTGTAGCTGTCCTCAACATGTCATGCTGTTTCCCCCTCAGTGCTGAGAGCATGGACCTACATACAGTGGCAAGAAAAAGTACGTGAAGCTTTTGGAATTTAATGGTTTTCTGAATAAATTTGTCATAAAATGTGATCTGATCTTCATCTAAGTAAAGGGTATTGACAAATATAATGTGTCTAAAATAATAACACAACATTTTTTGATCTTCCATGTTCTTATTGAGAACAACTAAAAACTGCATCGTGCTTGTGGAAAAAGTACGTGAACCCTTTGAGTTAATGACCTCCAAAAAGCTAATTGGAGTCAGGTTTTGGCACACGTGGAGTCTCGTTAAGATAATGAGTTTGGAGGTGTGGACTACAGCTACTTTGACTGATAAAAAGCCCTCAAACTTTTGGGAGTTGCGCTACACAAGAAGAACACACATATGTGAGCCATGCCTCGCCAAACAGAGCTTTCAGAGGATCTATGATCAATAATTGTTGATTTACATGAAGCTGGCAAGGGTTACAAAGTTATTTCAAAGACTTTAGAAATTTACCAGTCTACAGTTAGGCAAACAATCTACAAATGGAGACACTTTGGGACTTTTCTTACTCTACCAAGAAGTGGGCCCAGTCAAAATGACACCAAGAACACAACGAAGACTCATCAATGAGGTCAAGAAACAATCCCGAATGACAGCCAGAGATTTGAAGGCATCATTGGAACTGGCTGACATCTCTGTTCATTAGTCTACAATACGTACAACATTGAACAAGCAGGGTATCTACGGCAGGACACCACGATGGAAGCCACTGCTTACTAAAAAGAACATTGCTGTACACCTAGAGTTTGCAAAAGAGCACAAATGTTTTGTGGACTGGTGAAACTAAGATTGAACTATTTGGAAAATACAAACTGCAGTACACCGGCGTAGAAAGGGCGGGCATATCATGAAAACATCATCCCAACCGGAAGTATGGTGGAGCAAAGCTCATGATTTGGGCCTGCTTTGCTGCATCAGGGCCTGGCCAGCTTGGAATCATTGAGCTGAAGATGAATTCCCAAATATATCAGACAATTCTTTTTTTTTTTTACATACATTTGTGGGACAAAACCTTTTTTTGTTGTGTGTGTGTGTGTGTGTGTGTGTGTGTGTGTTGTATTTTCTAATAATGTGAAGCTTGTAACTTGTGGGCTCCTCACTTTGCATAATGTTATTTTGGTCATAACAAAATATTAATAAAAGAAATCAAGCCACGTCTCACTTTTTATAGACTTTTATTCAAAAATATTAATTTCTCTGCTGTGGAAGGACTTGGCCTCCCTCTTTTTTTTACAGATAATTTCTCCAGCCTTTGAAAAATCCTCTCACCAAGGGACACTTGTTGCTGGCATGCAAAGCTATTTTTTAGCAAGGATATACAAATGAGGAAAGATTACTGCCTCTCTTAACAATAATTTAGGGGATCATGAGTTCTGGGCAAAAACGCATCGTTGAGGTATTTTTTCACTTCCACTGTGGCATCAGCTGTAGCATTGTGTATCATCTGGGTTCAACGGATACATCATCAAAAAGTTCCCATAAACTGTCCTGTGTTTCTACTGGTGTTGATGATGATGATGATGATGGGCCTGGTGTTGACATTTGTGGCTCTGAATGAAAATGAAAACAGCTATTAGTAACAAATCAAACTGATGGCATATATGTAATAAATTACATGAATCAGGAAAACATAACAGACTGAAACTGCTCACCAGGAGCAGTGTAGCCAGTGCAAAAGCTCTAAAAGTCTCATACCCTCCACATCTGGAGTGCAGAGCCTTCTTTCAGATGTGAGCCTATGAGCCAAAACAGGAGAAAACCATACTAATTATAGTAATGACAACACTATGACAGTTATGGCCAATTACATAGGTAGTATGGTCATTGTGGCCTACCCATTATTGTACAGTTGATTCCTGCGTTGCATGTCCTTTTTCAATGCAAGCTTGTGCTGCAACATCCTGTACAGTGGTATAAGTTTTGAAGCAGACACTCTGTTCCTCTGACATCTCTGTTGTTGCTAGTTTGAATGCTTGCAGTAGTGACAATGATTGTTGAATAATGTCATACTCAAGACTTGTCAGGGGAGCAGTATCACTGTTTAAATTGGAAGCAGTGCAGCACCCACTGGCTCACGTTGCTCATACAAGCGTTGTAGCACGTTGAATGTGCTGTTCCATCTCGTCTCAACCTCCTGTATCAGTTTCAGAGTTGGTCTGGCCATCAAGCCCCGGCATCGCCACAAGCTTGTCCTTGGATCTGGACAACCCCAATTATCCTTCTGCCTTTCTGGCGTATTTCATTGGTGACTGGGGTTTAATCTAGGGCCTTTTTCACAATCAAAATTTAAATTATGAATAAAAACATGGGACATGGCGAAGGTGGAGTAGCTGGGCACTTAGGATCATGTTGGATGCATGGTCAGTCACAATGCACTGAACTTTGGAGGTTATTCCCATCTCAGCCATTAGCAAGGCTTTAGCCTCCATGAGATGCTGGGCTGTGTGGGTTTGGTAAAACCTCCTTACACCCAGTACAACAGTTGCCATTTTGCCTCTGGTGTTATGTAATGGCAAGTTACACCAAGATATCCGTCCATATTAATGTAGGACCACATGTCAGCTGTAAGGCTAACAAATTCGGCCTTTTGTAGGTCCTCCATTGTCTTCTCCTTGGTTTTGTTGTACCTTTCGCTGACCATTGTTTTAAGCACCTTCCGTGATGGGGGACATAGCTTGGATCAAGCTTGTTCACAAAGGCCCTGAAACCCTCATCCTCCACGATGGTGAAGGGCTGCAAATCCCTCACCACCATGTTTAGAAGAGCCTCATCCAATTCCCTCTGTCTGCCTTTTAAAGAGAAGATAAAACATACTTTCAGAAAAATACAGTGAAAAAATAAAGCTTCAAATAGTGCACAGCTATTAAAAGTAGCCTACTGGTTTATTATTTGGAAACCTTCCTAAATAAAGTTATGTTATGAACGTTATGCTCAGTGTGCAGAGAAAGATAAAATGGAATGTAGAACTACAAAAAATGATGCCTTCACTGGCTGTAGATTGGGTACTCATATGTAGACCTATAAAATGTATATTCACAAAAATATTATATTACAACATATTATATTCACAAGTGAAGCTGTTTTTTAACCTGATTGGCAGTTGTGATTGGGACGTTAGGTTGTAGGGCTTAGGTTGACACAGGCCTATGGACTTTCTAAACAGTGTCCCAACAGTTTATTATATTTCAATTATAATTATATTTCAAACAATGCATACCTTGCTTAGATGGCTTGGCAGTGTCAGTAGCAGGCCTAGGTACAGGGGAATGCTACCATCCTCTGCGACCCCGCAAAATGGCAGGATGAGTGCTCCTCAAATGGCGCATCATGGATGATGTGTTGTTGCAGTAGCCTAGCGCCGATCACAATACATACATCTCACTTTATTTGGGGTTTCCAAATGGAAATGCTCCCACACCACAGATGTAACGGCATCTCTTCTGTGGCGCCTCCATTTCTATCTATCTATCTATCTATCTATCTATCTATCTATCTATCTATCTATCTATCTATCTATCTATCTATCTATCTCTATATGTATACTCTGTCTAGTTTTTATCAGTCAATGTGTAAATTTAAATGTAAGCCTAAATATAACTAAAGAAATCGCGACTATAAATGTCACTATATCACCAAAAATCCGCTATCTCAAAATCAAACTCCTCTCACAAAAACCCACGAGGTCAAGATGAGTTGACTTCACTTTTATACTGATGTGCAATTGTGTGGTCTATTCCTGACCCTGTCAATCAAACGCTGATTCATGCCACCTGTCGAAACACTTGTGAAACACTCTGAAGCTTCATGTAGTCACGTGACATGGTTGTTTTGAATCACGCCGGATCAGTGTTTCAAAAAAGACTCAAGTCTGAGACTCACTTAAATTCGCACAAACAGTGACTTCAAACTTGACTTGCGCTTCGACCCAAAGACTTCAGAGTTGCTCGAGGACTCGTCATCAACCTGTTTTCATGCAATTATTGCTTTTTAAATCTAAATGTATTCATGTATTTCTATTTTCTTCTATTGGCGCATACACATTGTGGATACATTAGACGAGCTGCATGTCCCCTGCCCTTTGCCATAATGTGCAACATAACAAGCACTATGCCTTATGTGCACGCACTCACATATAAAAAATGCATTGACAATGGCAACACCAAGTCCTCCTGGAGTTGTGCCTTTTGTCATTAGTTCTGCTTTCAATAACTTTGTAAACAGTGGCAGTAAGCTAACAGCTACATGCAAGGTGTGTGGCACCAAGATATATGATGGAGGATCAACAATGTTGGACTTAATCAGACATCTCAAAACACACCTAAGTAGGTCAGTCACTTGCTAATGTGAAAGAGACATTACATTTAGCATATATCGTCAGGGTAACAAGCTAACCATCACAAAGTGTTGTGCTAATGCTGGGAACAGGAACATTGTATCTTTATAGTTAGCAGTTGCTGAGGCTCAGACATCCATGGCGCACAAGAGGCGGGATTGACACTGAGATGCATGTTGTTCTGTAATTGGTGTGGCGCTGCCACAATTCTCTCGATTTCCACTTCAACATTAGATATTCTTTGAGTGAAAGAGACGTTACATTTAGCATATATCGTCACAGGGAACAAGCTAACTAAAGTGTTGTGCTAATGATGGGATTGCCTGGGAACAGGAACATTGTATCTTTATAGTTGTATCCATATGATGTGACAGACTCAGGTTAATATTTCACCAGGTCCGAGGGCTAGATGGATGTGTTAAGTAGACCCCATAAAGTTATCCTACAACTGATTTTGATACTATTACTGTATGGATGGTAGCTACAGGACATGCTTTGAATTCATAAGATTTAACAATACAGTGTTAGGGACAGATCAGATGGCCAGCGACTTTGAGACTTGACTTGGACTCGTTAAAAAGACTTGAGACTTGGCTTGGACTCAAGCTCACTCAACTTGGACTTCCAAAAATTACTTGTGAACATCTCAGCTGGACCTACATATTTACATATTCACATGGAGAGGATATTGAAAAGTCTGGTAGTAAACTGATTCAGTGACTTGTGGACAGTTTTCTTTTTTTCCTGTTTGGTAATATGGTCTTTTTTGATAATCATTAGTAATATTAATATTAATGCAGGGTTGTCATGTTTGGGTTAGAGCAACTGGGAACAGCTGAGGATGTTCCCAGTAGCAGGAGGTTATTTAAGTCTGGATGCAGTGCAGCCCTCTCTCTGGCTGACTCTCCACTCTGCTGCAGCTTTGCTCCTCTCCCGTCTGCTTTAGTTCTCTACTCTGCTCCTATCAACCTTTACAACACCAGCACACACACGTTTTCCACTCATGCACATCACACAAACTGACATTACTGATATCCACAGCCCATACTTTAATTACTTAGGTTAACCCTTTAATTTAGTTTAATTTGTTTCAATGAATATCTTTTGTAAAAATGTGATCATGGTGTATCTCCCTTTGGTTGTAAAATGTTAAGTGTGTAAATGTAAATATAAAGTGTGTGTGTGTGTGTGTGTGTGTGTGTGTGTGTGTGTGTGTGTGTGTGTGTGTGTGTATCCTCAGTGAAGTGTATCAGTCTCTGCAGTAGCTTCCAGCTGCAGCAGTCAGTTCAGTTTCTGTTCAGTCTGACTGAGGGAGGTTTTTGTACGACGCTTTTCACTGTGTGAACACCCACTGACTGTTGATTACATGTGCACTCTGACAGTAGTAAACTGCTGCATCTTCAGCCTGGACTCCACTGATGGTCAGAGTGAAGTCAGAGTTTGATCCACTGCCTGTAAAACGATCTGGAATCCCTGATTGTCGATAAGTACTAGCACGTAAATGAGCAGTTTAGGAGTTTCTCCATCTCTTGTTGGTACCAGGCTAAACATGGGGGAACAACTATAAACCTTCCGACTGGTCCTACAGCTGATGGAGACGGAGCCTCCCAGAGCAGAGCTCACTGCTCCAGGCTGAGTCACTGTGACCTGGCCTCTGGACTCTGAGGATACAGAGACAAAAACATAAAGCAGCGCCACGGTTTAGTCGGGCTTCATTTCAGAGGGACGGATGTTGATAGAGGAGAGGAGTTTGATTCTCTGGACTTTACCTGTGAAGCAGCAGCAGAGGAGAGTCCAGATGAGGACGGAGATCAAAGTCATGTTTTTTGATGAGGAGGATTTCTGTGTCTTCTGTTGTCATGAAGGACAGCTGTCAGTCATCCAGTGTTCAACTCTCAGGACTATAAACTCTCCCAGAGCACTGGAGCATGGTGCTGCTGATGCAAAGTGGCTCTCTATGGAAATGCTCTGACTGACTCCAACAGGGACTTGGATTACTCTGATGATGCTGTTCATCAATGGATCAATCTCTTTATCAGAGTATTGATTAGGATCTTTCAATAACACTTTGACTTCTTGACAAATCTTCCAAAATGTTCGATTTAGGCTTCCCATACCATACTGGAACATATACAAGAAGTAGTTTATTCCTTATGCCATACAGGCATTGAACACAGAATGACTGCATCGGGGAACTGGGGATTTGCTCTGTTGCTCTATTATTTATAGAACTTATCTGCTGCTACTTGCCCCTTTCAAGTATATGTATATTGTATTTTATATACTCTTTATGTTTTAAATGATCAACACTGGCCTCTTAACGGCTGGGAGCAGAGAGGCAGGACACATATGCAAACACACAGAGTCAGTGAACTGTAGCTGTCCTCAACATGTCATGCTGTTTCCCCCTCAGTGCTGAGAGCATGGACCTACATATTTACATATTCACATGGAGAGGATATTGAAAAGTCTGGTAGTAAACTGATCCAGTGACTTGTGGACAGGTTTGTTGTGTCTTTCCAGTTTGGTCATATGGTATTCTTTTGATAATGATTAGTTATATTAATATTATTGCAGGTTTGACATGTTTGTGTGTTTGTAATGTGAAGTTTTCACCAAGTGAAGCAGTGATGAGTCTTTATAGAAGGCTGAGGCCAGTGTTGTAGTTCTCAACATCGAACTTAATCAGGTTCTATCTAGTGAGCTCATCTCACTTAATTGGATAATATCAAACAAACTTGTGCTTAATGCATTAAAACTGTCTGTATGATATTTGGCTCTAAACATAAATTAGCACATGGGCCTGAATTGAATCTTGTAGTTGCAGGCCAATCTATAAAACAAGTAAATAAAGTTAAGCTTCTAGGACTTACGGCTTGATAGTGCATTGTCATGGTCAGATCACATTGACTATGTAGTTACTAAGATGGGCAGAGCAGTTGCCACCACAAGGAAATGCTCACCATTTCTACCTTCTTCTTTACTAAGGCAAATAGTTTGCTCTTTAGTTCTCTGCCACTTGGATTATTGCTCAGTAATCTGGTCATCTGCTTCAAAAACCCTACTTAGAAAACTTCAAGTAGCACAAAACAAAGCTGTCAGACTTGTTCTGACGTGCAATTCTAGGTCCGATGTTGTTAAAATGCATGAACGTCTTAAATGGTTGAGTGTTGAAAAAGACTATTGACCAATGTGCTTACTTTGTTGCACTCTGTTATTCAAACTCAGACACCATCATTTATTTTTGATAGCATAACTTACAGTTCAGATATCCATACCTATTTAACAAGAGGAGCCAGTAGGGGGCAGATGACTTTACCTTTGCCAAAATCTAATAACTTGAAAAAACTTTCATTTATAGAGCAAGTTCTATGTGGGATAAAATTCCAAGTAACATTCGTTTTATTACAGGAAAGGTATATTTAAAAAAAGTCAAATCTTTCATTTAAATTATTTTTCATGAGGTTTCTGATTGTGTGGTGAAAAAATGTCTGATTTTGGTCTATTTCAATGTGATCTACCGTAATATTAACCATGTAATATACTGTAATATATAACTTTGTTTTCAAGATATTTCTCTATTCTGTTTGTTATTGTTTTCATTTAATTTTAATTGTAATTTTTCTTCTTGTTATTCAGTTTTGTAAGCAGATATTGTTGTATATATTTTCTTTGTTTCATTTCTTGTCAGTATATGTTATGAAATGTTTTAATATTGTCTGATTAAATGTTGTTTTGGACCCCAGGAATACTAGCTGGTTGTCTAGGCGCAGCTAATGGGGATCCTTATAATAAATACAAAATACAAATATTAGTCTTTGAAGGTTTCGGTCTTGTCTCGAATCTGCCGCATTTTTACTCGGTCTTGTCTTGTCTCAGATCTTTGGATCCAATCCCTGATCTTCCTCAGCAGACGGAGTTCACCCAGTTCTCATGGAATATTTTAACTTCTAAGCCAACTTGGACAAGAAGTCTCACACAAATGCTGAGAGGAATGGGAATTTGAAAATCTACATTTCAATAACATCTGCTGAGGAAAAAGTATGTGATATGATTAAAAGCTCAACAACAGCTACTGGATGGATGTTGTGAAGAGATAGTTTTGCTGTTTCCAAAGTCAAGAATGAACATGAGATTCTAATGTGATATGAATTGATGGTGTCATCTTGAGTTAGCTGTGTGATTCAGCTGTCTGTGCTCTCTCTGCAGGTGATGGTTAGAGCAACTGGGAACAGCTGAGGATGTTCCCAGTAGCAGGAGGTTATAACGCGTTCACGGATATCAGAAAACCATTTTTCCCTGTGAAAACGTGATCATTCTAGTCACTTCCTGTGGGAGTCAGAGGTGGGAAACTCAGGCTAGATTTTTCTACCAGAGTTTCCCAGTTGGCGTCGCATTGTTGACAGCTGACGTTTGATGTAGGCGACTTTGGTTACACTGAAAATATTTCAATGACAATAAACTGAATATTGTGGACACACTCCTTTGCCAAGAAACATACTCAGACATAACATGCTTCAAATTATTCATAAATAGGCCTATGTATAAAAAAACAACACCTTATCCATGTCCTTTCCCATACGTTGTCCTGCAGATAACACAATAAAACACCTGTCCACCTGTCCGCTGTTTGGATGCTCGGCGTAAGAAAACAGCAGCAAATCTTTGTTATTGTGGCCTCCATGTTTTCACACACCTGATGCTCTAGGCTACGCCCAACAGTTGGTGGCAGTCATGCAACAAGTTGTTATGCTAAACGCCAATATAACAGAAGAAGAAGAACATGCATCCCCACCATGTGAACGCTGGCAGTCGGAAAAACAACGTAATCACGGGGCGTCCCCTGATATTCCCAGGTGGCATGAACGCAGCATCTCTCTGCAGGAGATGGTTAAGAGCAACTGGGAACAGCTGAGGATGTTCCCAGTAGCAGGAGGTTATTTAAGTCTGGATGCAGTGCAGCCCTCTCTCTGGCTGACTCTCCACTCTGCTGCAGCTTTGCTCCTCTCCCGTCTGCTTTAGTTCTCTACTCTGCTCCTATCAACCTTTACACAACCCCCACATGTGTATATTGTCCACTCACAGCCATCACACAATACTAACTTCACTGATATCCACATCCCATCATTGAATTCCTAAAGTTAACTCTACAAGTCCCTGCTTAAAAGCAGTACACCACCATTAAAAACAATCCACGTTTGGGACAATGATGGCATTGATCCATTAAAAGGATGTTTTTACTGCACTAACTTGGACCTCTTCCATAGCTTGGACTTAGAAGAAGCAACAGACACTATTACTGATTATGTAACATTTTGTAGAGATAATGTGCTAACTCAGAAGTCTATAACTTTGTATCCAAACAATAAATCTTATATTTCCAAGGAAATTAAAAAGTGTATAGTCTGCAGAAAAATAGTATTTAATAATGGGGATATTGTGGCCATGAGGAATATCCCCAAAAAAAACTCAACAGCAAATTAGGAAAGGCAAGGAGGAAGGAGAAGGACAAATTTGAAACCCATTGCTCCACTATGAATTTGAAAAAAATGTGGGATTCCATGAAATTTATGACAAACCTGGCCCCGGCTAAAAAATGTCTTAGTGTTCTTAATGAGGGTGAAAAGCCGATGAATTAAATAATTTTTATGCAAGGTTTTGATTGGCCGAGTTCTAGTAGGATAAAATAGAGGCTCTAGACTCATTACCTGCACTGAATCACCCAAAAATCACTATTGTTCAGCATGTTGTACAGAGTCTTTTCTCACCCACCTGCCCTAGGAAGGCCGCTGGACCAGACGCCATTTCTGGGTCTCTGCTGAAATGATGCAGCGTAGAGCTGGCAGAGGCCTTGGGTCCTATTTACCAAAAGTCTCTGGACTCGCATGTTGTTCCTTCCACTTGGAAAAGCTATTCCTGTTCTAAATTTTAAAAAAAAAAAAAAAAAAAAAAAAAATATTTTTATCTTTTTTTTTTTTTTATTTATTTAATTTTTTACCGTATATCAACACCTCTTTTTATTAAAAGCTGAATGACCTTAATGTCCCTCCCTCATTATTAAGGTGGTACCACTGGTTTCTACCGAATGGTAAACAGCAGGTCAGTGTTAATGGTACTCTCTCAGAGTGGAGAACTTGAAGCACCGGAGACCCCCAGGGTTGGGTCAGTTCACCTGTCCTTTTCACCCTTTACACAGATGAGTATAGAAGCTATAATCCCAACAACTATATCATTACATGTTCTGATGATACTGCCATCCTAGCTTTCATAAAAAGGACAGTGATCTATCTAACTACCTTTCAGAGATTCAAAGGTTTGTAAAATGGATTGATGATAAACACCTTTTTCTGAATGTTAAAAAACTGAGGAAGATGTTGGAAATAGATGTAAAAATTAATTTGTCTCTGTGTTAATAAAGCATTTTAAATAGCAGATAAACTAATGTCTAGGTCAAGAAGGACTGGGAGGATCTCTTTGGTTTTACTATAATTAAATGATTTATTTAAAGGGTTAGTGTTTTAGGAACCTTGCTGTGTTGTTTGTTCAATAACATCTATGTATGTTTTTCACAAACATCGTGGAACAAAAAGTTTATCTTATCTTATAGTCTTACTCTGTGTGTGTGTGTGTGTGTGTGTGTGTGTGTGTGTGTGTGTGTGTGTGTGTGTGTGTGTGTGTGGTCCTCAGTGAAGTGTATCGTCTCTGCAGTAGCTTCCAGCTGCAGCAGTCAGTTAAGTTTCTTTTCAGTCTGACTGAGGGAGGTTTTTGCGACGCTTTTTCACTGTGTGAACACACCCCGACTGTGATAAACTCTGACAGTAGTAAACTGCTGCATCTTCAGTCTGGACTCCACTGATGGTCAGAGTGAAGTCAGAGTTTGATCCACTGCCTGTAAAACGATCTGGAATCCCTGATTGTCGAGTAGCTAGTATAGTAAATGAGCAGTTTAGGAGTTTCTCCATCTCTGTTGGTACCAGGATAGGTCGCTCCCAGGAACTCTGACTGGTCCTACAGCTGATGGAGACGGAGCCTCCCAGAGCAGAGCTCACTGCTCCAGGCTGAGTCACTGTGACCTGGCCTCTGGACTCTGAGGATACAAAAACTAACTCGTTTAGTCGGCTTATTTCAGAGGGCGGATGTTGATAGAGGAGAAGGAGTTTGATTCTCTGGACTTTACCTGTGAAGCAGCAGCAGAGGAGAGTCCAGATGAGGACGGAGATCAAAGTCATGTTTTTGATGAGGAGGATTTCTGTGTCTTCTGTTGTCATGAAGGACAGCTGTCAGTCATCCAGTGTTCAACTCTCAGGACTATAAACTCTCCCAGAGCACTGGAGCATGGTGCTGCTGATGCAAAGTGGCTCTCTATGGAAATGCTCTGACTGACTCCAACAGGGACTTGGATTACTCTGATGATGCTGTTCATCAATGGATCAATCACTTTATCAAAGTAAGTAAATGTTAGATTTAGGGTCCCATGGACCTGCTGGAACATTTACAAGAAGTATTTTATTCCCTATGCCATACAGACATTGAACACAAGAATGACTCCATCAGGGAACCAGGGGCGTCTGACTGGGGGTAAAACCAATACTGATTACCAGGGCCCAAGGTGAGAGAGGATATTTTCATTTCCTAATTACATTTCATAATGTGTGTCAGATGAAATGTAAAGTTAGTGTATTGGCTGAATAACTTGGGTGATTGACTGACTACATTTTTGTATACAAAAAAGAAGAATCTAAGGTCTCACCCACCCCTTGCTAATGCGCCAAATGGTTTAGTCCATCTGCACGCATTTTGTTAAGTTGAGCATCTGGTGGAGCGCAAACTTCTGCTGGTTCTAACTGGTGTTAGCTTCAAGAAAAGTCAAATCATGCTTCCAAAAAGAAAGGAAAGACAGGAGAAGGAGAGAAACAGAACGAGGGGAAACAATTGGTAACTGACTTCTTTTCAAGGAAAGGTGAGCACAAACTAGAAAACGAAATCCATGGTGTTAAACTGCTTGAATATCTCCTCGACCGGTAGTGCTAAGCAGGACTGAGACAACCCATATAAAGAGCAGAACATACACTTACAAATGATAATTTGGTTATACATGAAATCTGAGGTAAAGGCTAAATAGATAAACTACACTAACAATGCTGTTTGCATACAACACACCATTATAAGAGCCTCATTTGAAACATGTTTATTTAAAATGAATAGACTATAATGTCTATAATCAGCAATAATAGGCTAATCAGTTTCATAGGTAGGTTGGTAGTTCATCAGTAGATATATATCATGTCAACATTATAGTTATGTCAGATTTAGTAGAAGCAGATCTTAACATTGTGAAACACATGGCCCTCAGTTTCAGAAACCGTCCCACCAGGGAGTGGAGTAGCAACAGACCCCTCATCCTCCTCTTTGGATTTGAGACAAGGGAGCTTATATCAAAATTAAGAAAACCATGTTTAGCCATTTTGACTGAAAGGTGTTAAGTAACACTAACATCTTAGTGTGTTTTATTATATAAGGTTACAATTAGGATAAGAGGTTAATATCAAATGTATCCTTCATAGAGAAAGATAGAGAAGATCTGATTGATTTTTTTTTTTGGGGGTGGTTGAGGAACATGGGGGCCCATCAGGACTGCCAATGCATAGGACCCAGAATCTTGTGCGCACTCCCCCCTGCAGGGAGCACTTGTTATTTTATAAGATTTGCTTTCTTGTATTATTCATAGAACTTATCTGCTACTACCTGCCCATTTACACTATTGTATATTGTATTCTGTATATTCTGTATGGTTTTAATGATGTGCTGTGTTATGTGCATTGTATTTACTGTTGCTGTACTTTGGGAGAAGCCAAAGACAAATTCTCACTGAGGTGGACAATAAAGTCAATCCAATCTAATGTCTTCTGTCTTATTTAAATTAATTGCAAGAGAAGAAATTACATAAATTTAACATATACAAAAAAACATGCATTAAGGAAATCTGCAGCACTGTGTTATTGTCAGTTCTCTTTTCATAACAGCCTCATTTTGGTGAGTTTGTTTGTGTCAAAGTCAGAGAGCCGTGTCTCTCTACAGTGAGAGGTTTTTGTACGGCGGCTCAATGACTTTGTATCACTGTGGTGGACTTTTGGTGGAGGAACCAGACTGAATGTTGGAAGTAAGTTTCTGCACAAATACTAAAAACTATACTGTAAATATTGTAAAGTAATGTTTTAAATTCAGTTTACAGTTAATGAAATATCTCTTAGTATTCACATTTTTATTTCTGCTCCTTTATCGTGGAGACTAACTCAGAGCAGCTTCACTAAAAACTGAAAAGCTGTTCTACAAGATTCATTTTTAGTTTTCCACATCAATGATAACTGTTTAAAGCAAATGAAGATTCAAATATTCAAACAATTGAACAGAGCAAAGATAAAGATCGGTATTTGAAAATGTGCAACATCTCTTTACTGTGTCATGTATTGTTTCAAAGTTTGAAAACTATTTGAACAGTTTGGTAATGATGATCGAAATCCACATGAAGAACATTTGATGTTGTCAGCTCATTTTCTGGATTTGTTTCTATTACACTAAATACTTTAAAGTAATGTATAGTTAGGTTGGTGACGATCTTGATTTGGAGGTTTAAAGATTTGTCCAAAAGTTGAGATTTTATTTCCAGTGTATAGTTTGATATATATCAGCTCATTGTGTAGATGATTCTCTCTGTGCTGATTTACATGAGAGGCTTCTTAAAGGGAAGTGAAACAATGTGTGAGTGAGTGACTGGTGGAGCAGAAAAACCATCTGACAGAAACTCCTTAAAGGAGAAAACCAACTCTCACACAGTCAAGGTGTCCAAGTGTCTGCTGGTTGATTGACAGCTGTGTGGTCCCTGTCCTCCTAAGCTGATTGGTGTCTCCTAGGTGATGTCCGTCCCACCCTGACCGGTGCTGCCCCCTCCAGTAAGGAGCTGCTGCAGGGGAAGGCCACGCTCATGTGCCTGGCCAACAAGGGCTTCCCCTCAGACTGGAGTCTGGCCTGGAAGGTGGACGGCAGCAGCAGCAGCAGCTGGGAGGAGAGCAGGAGCCCCGGGGTGCTGGGGAAGGACGGCAAATACAGCTGGAGCAGCACCCTGAGGCTCCCTAAAGACCAGTGGGAGAAGGTGGGCTCTGTGACCTGTGAGGCCACCCAGGGCTCCCAGACTCCGCTCTCAGAGACACTGAGGAGAGACCAGTGTTCCCAGTCCTGACCTGACTCACTGGGACTCTGCTACTGGTTTCACTCTGATACTGATCTCAGTCTGCTCTCTGCTACTCTCTCTCTCTCTCTCTCTCTCTCTCTCTCTCTCTCTTTCTCTCTCTCTCTCTCTCTCACTGTCTAATTACATGTTTCATTGATAGTTGTGTAGCTTGTTGTACTTTTGATGATGTCATCACAATAAATCCCTTTTCATCAAATCAGTTGTTTTCATGTCTGTTATTGTAAAAGAAACCGGAGACAGGGCTCACCCAGTTCTCATGGAATATTTGACCTTTTAAGCCGACGTGGACAAGAAGTCTCACACAAATGCTCAGAGGGATATGAATTTATAAAATCTACATTTCAAAACCATCTGCTGAGGAAGATCATGTGATATGATTGGAAGCTCAACAACAGCTAATGGATGGACGTTGTGAAGAGATTATTTTGCTGTTTCCAAAGTGAAGAATTAACTTTTGGTCTCAGTGTATTTGTTGGTTTTTTGAGTTGCATGTAAGAGAAAATGTTTTTGCATATACTTCATAAAGATGCAGGCATGTGATTTCTGTATTACTATTTTTATAATTAACAAGTTGGCTCCTCTTGATTCTTTCGTACAAATGTATACGTCGCTTAAATGATTCAAACATTAACTATAATGGCTTTAACTGACCCCACACAATGTGACACAAGGTACGCTTCATATTTTTAGCAACATTGGAACAAATGTCTGTTTGAATCACTTCGATCTGATTGACTTCAATGTTTAAACTTTTTGTCTTGTTCATTGTGTTTTATATATTTCATATCAATATGGACCTGCGTGTCTGAAATAAAGTTAAAATTAAATTAGGCATGAATCAGATAAGAACATGAGATTCTAATGTGATATGAATGGATGGTGTCATCTTGAGTTAGCTGTGATTCAGCTGTCTGTGCTCTCTCTGCAGGTGATGGTTAGAGCAACTGGGAACAGCTGAGGATGTTCCCAGTAGCAGGAGGTTATTTAAGTCTGGATGCAGTGCAGCCCTCTCTCTGGCTGACTCTCCACTCTGCTGCAGCTTTGCTCCTCTCCCGTCTGCTTTAGTTCTCTACTCTGCTCCTATCAACCTTTACAACACCCACATCATCACAATTTGAAAGTTCATCTTGTGTTGCTTGCAGTAATGCTGATATTCTCTGTATGTTAAAACAATAAAGACAAATGTATCAACTTAATGTCGTCCGAGCTTATTGATCCAAGAATGACTGCCGTCATGTGTTCCTTTCTTAAATGAACATATACAGTATCAATGAAATCCTGAGAGAGTTTTTCTCTGTAGCATTTCCATGAGATGATTCTTTTAGAAAGAAGTGATGAGATGATGTAATGCAGGTCCCATCTGCTCGGTGCAGCCTGACAGGGTTTAGCTGTGGTGTCCTACAGCAGGTATGGAGCTGCTGGGAAAGGATGAAAGTCAAACTCTGGTCAGCACCACTGTTACTGCTCTCCTTGACAAAGTCAATGTGAGAGAAAGTCAACAGATTCTTTGGGTTTTTCTCCCAACAATAATGGTCACCACTGTCATCTAATGTGTCTGATCTAAAGCAGGTAACAGGTAGATGGGAATGACCTGCTGTGCTGTGCACTTTGATACAGAAGTGGTTTTAGATCTTGTGGTAATCTGATCTCCTCAGTGCATAAGTTCATATCACATTAACGGTTTTAAAATATATATATCACTTTTGTGTTTTTTTCATAAGAGTCTTAAGAGTCCACCACTGTTTTATCTTGGCGATATAAGTTGACACACGTTCTTCTCATCATATTCTGTTCAAAGTTCCCAAAACAAATCCTGTCTTCTCTCTGTCCTCATTCCAGTCTGCTGCAGCCAAAGACTGGAACTATCTGCAAAAAACCACTAAAGCTGAAAACTTGTATCTTCATGTCAGCTTTTAACAACTCTGTTATGGACCTTCTCTCTGATACATGCGGCTGTTTTGGGAACCACAAGCATTCCCTCCCCATTATCTGTCTGCTGTTTCCTGTTGCCCCCATGCTGATTGGTGTTGTCTTGCTGCTGCTGTTTAGCTCTGCATGTTGAATTAGTGCTTGTGTTTGTTGCTCGTGTTCTGTCGTCGGTTTGACACCATGCTTGTGTGCTAGACTGTATGTCATTTCTGTTCTGCTTGCTGTGATTGGGTGGAAGTAGTGGAGGTGTTGGAAATGTTTGGATGTTTGCTGTCATCTTTTAACTGACAATTTGACATTTCTCTATTAGCCCTTACACCCCTCCCTTAGAGGCTTTGCCTTTTTGCAAAGCTGCCATTGTAAATATATATATATATGTTTTAAATGACTTGCCTGGGTAAATACAGGATGAAAAAATAATAATTAAAAAAACTCAGACAAGTCTGTGTCACAATGAAATAATAATGAAACCGTTGTTTTGGTAACTATGTCGGACTATTTTTACAAACTCTTGTAAAATCTTAGTTTCTCAATTGGCCTATCCATAATTATATCTTGTTTGTTTGTTTGTTTGTTTGTTTGTTTGTTTCTTTCTTTCTTTTCTTTCTTTGCTTTCTTTGTTTGTAAAAGCGTCTTTGAGTTATGCAAAGCTATATAAAACCTCATATTATTATTATTATTATTATTATTATTATTATTATTATTATTATTATTATTATTAATTTATTTGTGTGTGTGTGTGTGTGTGTGTGTGTGTGTGTGTGTGTGTGTGTGTGTCCTCAGTGAAGTGTATCAGTCTACAGTAGCTTCCAGCTGCAGCAGTCAGTTCAATTTCTGTTCAGTCTGACTGAGGAGGTTTTTTTGTCTGGCAGCTTTTCATATGTGAAGACAACCACTGACTGTTGATAACATGAACACTCTGACAGTAGTAAACTGTTGCATCTTCAGTCTGGACTCCACTGGATGGTCAGAGGAAGTCAGAGTTTGATCCACTGCCTGTAAAACGATCTGAATCCTGATTGTCGAATGCTAGTATAGTAATGAGCAGTTTAGGAGTTTTCTCCATCTCTGTTGGTACCAGGCTAAAATGTGGTACGGGCTAGAAAATAAACACTCCACCTGCCCTACAGCTGATCATCTCTGTTGGTACAAGGACAACTCGTAGGTACCATAAACCCTCTGACTGGTCCTACAGCTTTGATGGAGACGAGCCTCCCAGAGCAGAGCTCACTGCTCCAGGCTGAGTCACTGTGTACTGACCAGCTCGGACTCTGAGGATACAGGACAAAACATAAAGCAGCGTACACTGTTTTAGTCGGGCTTCCATTTCAGAGTGGACGGATGTTGATAGAGAGAGAGGAGTTTGATTCTCTGGACTTTACCTGTGAAGCAGCAGCAGAGGAGAGTCCAGATGAGGACGGAGATCAAAGTCATGTTTTTGATGAGGAGGATTTCTGTACTTCTGTTGTCATGAAGGACAGCTGTCGGTCATCCAGTGTTCAACTCTCAGGACTATAAACTCTCCCAGAGCACTGGAGCATGGGGCTGCTGATGCAAAGTGGCTCTCTATGGAAATGCTCTGACTGACTCCAACAGGGACTTGGATTACTCTGATGATGCTGTCATCAATGGATCAATCACTTTTATCAGAGCATTGATTAGGATCTTCAATAACCACTTTGACTTCTTTGACAAATCTTCCAAAATGTTTGATTTAGACTTCCCAGGACCAGCTGGAACATATAAAGAAGTCTTTTTATTCCCTATGCCAAACAGCATTGGAACACAGAATAACTGCACCAGGGAACACTTGTTATTTTTAGATTTTGCTCTGTTGTATTTTTTTATTGCTGTCACCCTTCCCCTTAATACGATTTTTTTTTTATATTGTATTTTGCATATTCTGTATGTTTTTAATGGGGTGTTCTGTGTTATGTGCATTGTATGACATTATGCTGTAATCTGGGAAAAACCAAGGACAAATTTCCACCGAGGTGGACAACAAAATTAATCTAATTTCTTCTGTAATTGAAAACAGATTATATAAATGGACAATATACACTTGATTTGAAATCAATATAAATAAAAGCATATATTCTGGAAATCTGCAGCACTGGTTATTGCTTCTCTTTCATTTGATTCGAGATTTTACAAACAGCCTCATTTTGGTGAGTTTGTTTGTGTCAAAGTCAGAGAGCCGGGTCTCTACAGTGAGAGGTTTTTGTATCGGCGGCTCAATGACTTTGTATCACTGTCAGTTGACTTTTGGTGGAGGAACCAGACTGAATGTTGGAAGTAAGTCAAACTTTTTAAAAAACTTTTATTTCAGGGAGCTATTTTTTCTTCCTTTTACTTTCTGCACTGTTAACTTTCCTTTTTTGTGAAATATTAATCCATCATTTTTAAAGAAATATATCACTGTAAGAGGCAAAAGATTGCTTTTGGAAATAGTAAAAACAAAAGTTCATCGCAAAGAAAATGAAATATTGAGTCAGAGGATAAATCATTATTTCCAACTTTAATGGTAAAGTAGCATCTTGAGGGCTTGTAGGTTTAGTTCAGTCTGACAAAGTCAGAGAGCGTCTGTCTCTACAGTGAGAGGTTTTTGTACGGCGGCTCAATGACTTTGTATCACTGTGGTACACGTTCGGTGGAGGAACCAGACTGAATGTTGGAAGTAAGTTTCTGCACAAATACTAAAAACTATACTGTAAATATTGTAAAGTAATGTTTTTAAATTCTGTTTACAGTTGATAAATCATACATGTATTCATGTTTTTATTTCTCCTCCTTTATCGTGGAGACTAACTCAGAGCAGCTTCACTAAACATTTCTTTACACATTTCTGTCAAACTGAAATTTAAGTGACTTGAAGTGTGGAAAAGATAAAACTGAAAAACTGTTCTACAAGATTCATTTTAATTTTCCACATCAATGATAACTGTTTAAAGCAAATGAAGATTTGAATATTCAAACAATTGAACAGAGCAAAGATAAAGATCGGTATTTGAAAATGTGCAACATCTCTTTACTGTGTCATGTATTGTTTAAAAATTTGAAAACTATTTGAACAGTTTGGTAATGATGATCAAAATCCACATGAAGAACATTTGATGTTGTCAGCTCATTTTCTGGATTTGTTTCTATTACACTAAATACTTTAAAGTAATGTATAGTTAGGTTGGTGATGATTTTCATTTAGAGGTTTTAAAGATTTGTCCAAAAGTTGACATTTTATTTCCAGTGTATAGTTTGATATATATCAGCTCATTGTGTGATGAGATTTTCTCTGTGCTGATTTACATGAGAGGCTTCTTAAAGGGAAGTGAAACAATGTGTGGTGAGTGACTGGGAGGGGGGGAGGAGAAAACCATCTGACAGAAACTCCTTAAAGGAGAAACCAACTCTCACACAGTCAAGGTGTCCAAGTGTCTGCTGGTTTGATTGACAGCTGTGTGGTCCCTGTCCTCTAAGCTGATTGGTGTTGTTTCTAGCGAGGTGATGTCCGGCCCACCTGACGGGCGCTGCCCCCCCAGTGATGAGCTGCTGAAGGGGAAGGCCAGCTCATGTGCTGGCCAACAAGGGCTTCCCCCTCAGAACTGGAGTCTGGCCTGAAGGGGGACGGTCGCAGCAGCGCAGCAGCCTGGGAGAGAGTGCAGGAGCCCCCAGGTGCGGGGGGAAGGACGGCAAATACAGCTTGAGCAGCACCCTGAGGCTCCCTAAAGACCAGTGGGAGAAGGTGGGCTCTGTGACCTGTGAGGCCGCCCAGGGCTCCCAGACTGCGCTCTCAGAGACACTGGAGGAGAGACCAGTGTGACTGATCTCAGTCTGCTCTCTCTCTCTCTCTCTCTCTCTCTCTCTCTCTCTCTCTCTCTCTCTCACTGTCTAATTACATGTTTCATTGATAGTTGTGTAGCTTGTTGTACTTTTGATGATGTCATCACAATAAATCCTCTTTTCATCAAATCAGTTGTTTTCATGTCTGTTATTGTAAAAGAAACCGCAGAAAGGGCTCACCCAGTTCTCATGGAATATTTGACCTTTTGCGGAATCCCCGCGGACAAGAAGTCTCAACACAAATGCTCAGAGGAATATGAATTTGAAAATTAAAAAAAAATTTAAAAACCATCTGCTGAGGAAGATCATGTGATATGATTGGAAGCTCAACAACAGCTAATGGATGGACGTTTGTAGAGATTATTTTGCTGTTTCCAAAGTCAAGAATTAACTTTTGGTCTCAGTGTATTTGTTGGGTTTTTGAGTTGCATGTAAGAGAAAATATTTTTGCATATACTTCATATAGATGCAGGCATATGATTTCTGTATTACTATGTTTATAATTACCAAGTTGGCTCCTCTTGATTCTTTCCTACAAATGTATACGTCGTTTAAACACGTAAAAAATGTATTATAATGGCTTAATCCCGCACACAATGTGACACAAGGTACACTTCATATTTTTAGCAACATTGGAACACTTTGATCTTGTTGAATTCAATGTTTAAACTTTTTGTCTTGTTTGTGTTTCTGTGTTTTATATATTTCATACTGATATGGACCATGGTTATTATAGTTTAGTTTATTTTTATTTCGTTTTGACTTTTGTTTTCAAATTCAGTTTAGTTTTAATTAGTTTTTAAAGAGGGTTTGCTAGTAGTATTTTTGAAAATGCTTAGTTTTAGTTTAGTTTTTATTCGTTTTAGTCTTTTTTAGTAATATGGGTTATGTGTTAGGGGCAAGATTCAAAAAGGTCAGAAAAAAGTATTGTGTAATAATAACTCAAAAAAACAACAACCATTTTAGAAATATGTATTCACAATGTATTCACAGTGTTGGGAAGGATACTTTCAAACCCTTATGTCTTTTACAGAATACAGAATACATGCCCACAAATGTATTTTGTAACGATTCTGCTTACGCTCAATCTGAGTAACGTATTCTGAATACTTGGTTTACTTCAGGATTACTTCCACATTGAATTCCGCGTTTATAGTGTTGGAATGCAGCTATAACATCCAGCTTACTAAACAGGCCTATAATGGTGTGGTCTTTTTATTCCAACTAGCTGAATGTGTACCTGAACAAGCAGATAGATGTATTGTTTGGTAGTCCGAACTGCATACTACAAAAATCTAACCGCAGTCTTGCTACCACGAAGCTAATTTTAGCTAACGTTAGCTAGCATGTCAAACATGCTAGTCAGGCTTTAAACCGCCTTTGCCTGGAAATCAGCACGTAGGAGAATGTAAAGTCACACGTCAATGTTAAAATACAGGGGAAGTCAGTAAAACTACAGCAGACGACTACTCTTGGCTAATTAAAAAATAAGCTACTTTAAGATGCTTCTTCGCAGGTTGGAGGTAGGAGTACTTTGACGCTAAAAGAAGGTGGTTTGCTGGCAAGCAGAGTTTGCACTGCACAGTTATATTTCATTCTCCGGGGTGTTCTTTAATGTGAAATGCTGTTTGAATTTCCAAGATAGAAACTTATTCCTGCCCTGGCTCTGTCGTGGCCGGTTCACTACATTGTGACTGATCACAAATAGCTATTTTTTCTATTTCATATCGGGGCTTGTGGAAAATGCATTAAGTTGCCTTAATTTATTCAGAGTGAATAAACTTCGGGAAACAGAGAAGTATCGTCATGTAATCCATTGATTTTAACAATGTAACTGTATTCTAAATACCAACTATTTAATTTGTAACTGTAACGGAATACAGTTTCGACTCATAATTTATTCTGTGTGTACATGAATGCCGATATCTTTTCCCCAACACTGTATATTCAACAATAACACTGGCACATTAAATGTACATATGATGATGAGCACAAATGTGTAAACAGTTACATACAAGACAAGCGGGCCCAGAAGTGAGAATGTGTATGTGTTAGTAACCGTGTGCCAGGAAAAAAAACTAAATAGCCAACAGACTAGAGAAGACAGACATGAACAGCTGTTTTGAACTTTGGTTTGAGTAAAGTTGCAAACTTTTTGAAGTCAATCAACTCACACAGTTGTGTAGACATCCCAGTATCAACACACATATTGCAGTATTTTTTGATTACTAACGAGGGCAAGCAGGGCACAACTGGAGTCACATGTGCTTTAACCACAGTCTGCACTACCAACAGTCACCTGAGCTAAACAGTTCACATCACCCTTAACACACATCTCAGAACAGGCTCAGTGCAGCCACACACTCAGAACAATACTCACTGAGATAACACACACACACACACACACACACACACCACACACACTGTCACAAGACAAACCATAGTAAAAACACTAGCATCAAACACCAATACACAAATTACAAACTTTCTCATCTTTACAGTTTGAACAATTTGAGTGACTTGACACTACTCAATACTTTATTTAAGGTAAAGATATAGAATGTATAATATACCAATTTTACATACGGTAAACAAGAAGGAATGAAAATCAGCAGTTTGCTTCAATATAGTAATTTGGCTCTGGTAATTTATGGAATTACTGGAGAAAAAACTAAAAGGTACGTATGTAAACAGTACCGTCAAAGAATAGTGTACTAATCTCTGCCTCTCTCCAGCATCATGTGGCAAGTTTTCTTCATCACATTGGATGTCTGCATCATCTCTAAATACAAATGAATGTGGTGTTTCTATTGCTTTCACCTCCATTACTTACCTGAAAAACAGTAAGAATGCAGTTTTACTATTGTAAAGATATAGTGTTTTTCACTTTTTTATAGCTGTGTACATAACCTCAGACATCTTACCTGGACATGTTGGTATCTTTTGCTCTTTTACCTGTTTCTCTCAAACGATCAGTGTATAACTGTTTCATTCTTATTTGGTGTTTGTATACAAAAAGGCTTTCTGGTATTTCTCTGTATAAATACCATATATGTTCACTAACTAGTCTAAAACAAGACACCTGCTTAGGCTTTCAGCTGAAATTCCAATCAGCAGTGTTTGATAGGCACCAGACTGAAATCTATTCTGTTTTGAATGTGTGGTTAACAGTTTTGACAGTAGTGTGTTAGCATTTGAACAAAGTGCTGTAAATCTACAGTGCTTAAAGTCAGGGATAAGTGTGTAGAGTTTTGAAAACTGTGTTCTCGCGATGAAAAACGAACTAGAGTTTGGTCCACATGAACTGCTGCTGTGCAGA
Organism: Perca fluviatilis; assembly: GCF_010015445.1. Taxonomy (NCBI): domain Eukaryota; kingdom Metazoa; phylum Chordata; class Actinopteri; order Perciformes; family Percidae; genus Perca; species Perca fluviatilis. The sequence goes on along the minus strand of NW_024375613.1, from coordinate 585,654 downwards.
CTGGAGGTAGAGTTTTGCACATGTGACTCCAGTTGTGCCCACTGTCGTTAGCAATCGAAAAAACTATAACCCCCCTTTCCTCACACTTTTAGAGTGAACCTGCGTATTTCCTAACCAGCAGCTATCGGGTCGTGAGAAAGCCCTCCTGTGGTGCTCTCTGTCCTGCTGTTGTCTCCGTCATGCTGCCTGGCCATACCGTCCCTACCAGTAACGTTACCGGGGTTAGCTTCTGTTTCGGGGAAAGGGGGCTTTTGCGTTGTCCTTGGTCCCCGTCACATAGATATACACTATATGTCGCCTTTGTGTGTGTGTATATATCTATGGCCCTGTCACTGCTTGTCAAGGTAAGCTAGGTTAGCCTCCTTGCGTGCCCTTCTCAAATGTACTTTCAAATTTGCGGGATTTTTTCCCCTTTAATAAATTGTCCACTTATTTTATCACCTTCCACTGCGAGGCACTTGCTTTTATCTGACACAGTCATGATCAAATAGGACTCTGCCGCTTTCTTCGAGGTTCGGTATCGCCATCATGCCCGGCGAGGGGGAACGGACATGTTGTGTTCAATTTGACGTGGAATGTCGGAATTACTGTGTTCCCAGTCGGAAACTATATGTCTACGGCACAGACTGAATAAAACAGGTCTATGGTTGGAAATGGTCAACTCTGGAAGATATATAACGCGTTATTTGCTCTGTGAAAGATATTGACAAAGATGAAAACTAAGGACATTTACTCGATTATTTTATTTTAGTTAGTTTTGCAAACAGACATTACAGTTTTAGTTTAGTTATCGTTTTTTTTTTTTGTAATGTTTTTTTTATTTCAGTTAACGGCAATGTTTTTTCCCACATAGTTTCCGTTATTTTCGTTTTGTTCCGTTAACGATTATGACCTTGATATGGACCTGTGTGTCGGAAATAAAGTTAAAATTGGAAAATCAAAACATGAGATTGATGTGATATGAATGGATGGTGTCATCTTGAGTTAGCTGTGTGATTCAGCTGTCTGTGCTCTCTCTGCAGATGATGGAAAGAGCAACTGGGAACAGCTGAGGATGTTCCCAGTAGCAGGAGGTTATTTAAGTCTGGATGCAGTGCGCGCCCTCTCTCTGGCTGACTCTCCACTCTGCTGCAGCTTTGCTCCTCCCCGTCTGCTTTAGTTCTCTACTCTGCTCCTATCAACCTTTACACACACATATTTACCAACGCACACATCACACAAACTGACTTTACTAATATCCAGCCCATAATATATTAGCTAAAGTTAACCCTCTATTTTGGTTTAATTTGTTAAAATAAATATATTTTGTGAAAGTTGATGATGGTTTGTCTCCCCTTTTTGTTGAATCAGGTCAATTGTGTGTGTGTGTGTGTGTGTGTGTGTGTGTCCTCAGTGAAGTGTATCAGTCTCTGCAGTAGCTTCCAGCTGCAGCAGTCGGTTCAGTTTCTCTGTTCAGTCTGACTGAGGGAGGGGGGTTTTTTGTACGCCGCTTTTTCACTGTGTGAACACCCACTGGCTGTTGGGATAGTGAAGACTCTGACAGTAGTAAACTGCTGCATCTTCAGTCTGGACTCCACTGATGGTCAGAGTGAAGTCAGAGTTTGATCCACTGCCTGTAAAACGATCTGGAATCCCTGATTGTCGAGTGCTAGCATAGTAAATGAGCCGTTTAGGAGTTTCTCCATCTCTCTGTTGGTACCAGGCTACCCGTAGGTACCATAAAACCTCTGACTGGTCCTACAGCTGATGGAGACGGAGCCTCCCAGAGCAGAGCTCACTGCTCCAGGCTGAGTCACTGTGTACTGACCGCTGGACTCTGAGGATACGAGACAAAAACATAAAGCAGCGCGTCACGGTTTAGTCGGCTTCATTTCAGAGGGACGGATGTTGATAGAGGAGAGGAGTTTGATTCTCTGGACTTTACCTGTGAAGCAGCAGCAGAGGAGAGTCCAGATGAGGACGGAGATCAAAGTCATGTTTTTGATGAGGAGGATTTCTGTGTCTTCTGTTGTCATGAAGGACAGCTGTCAGTCATCCAGTGTTCAACTCTCAGGACTATAAACTCTCCCAGAGCACTGGAGCATGGTGCTGCTGATGCAAAGTGGGTCTCTATGGAAATGCTCTGACTGACTCCAACAGGGACTTGGATTACTCTGATGATGCTGATCATCAATGGATCAATCACTTTATCAGAGCATTGATTAGGATCTTTCAATAACACTTTGACTTCTTGACAAATCTTCCAAAATGTTTGATTTAGACTTCCAGGACCAGCTGGAACATATAAAAGAAGTCTTTTATTCCCTATGCCAAACAGCTATTGAACACAGAATAACTGCACCAGGGAACACTTGTTATTTTTTAAGATTTGCTCTGTTGTATTTTTTATTGCTGTCACCTTCCCCTTTGTACGATTTTATATTGTATTTTGCATATTCTGTATGTTTTTAATGGTGTTCTGTGTTATGTGCATTGTATGAACATTTGCTGTAATTTGGGGAAAAGCCAAGGACAAATTTCCACCGAGGTGGACAACAAAAATTAATCTAATTTCTTCTGTAATTGAAAACAGATTATATAAACGGACAATATACACTTGATTTGAAATCAATATAAATAAAAAGCATATATTCTGGAAATCTGGCAGCACTGTGTTATTGTCTGTTCTCTTTTCATTTGATCTAGATTTTACAAACAGCCTCATTTTGGTGAGTTTTGTTTGTGTTCAAAGTCAGAGAGCCGTGTCTCTCTACAGTGAGAGGTTTTTGTGGGGGGGTACGCCGCTCAATGACTTTGTATCACTGTGGTTGACTTTTGGTGGAGGAACCAGACTGAATGTTGGAAGTAAGTCAACCTTTTAAAAACTTTTTATTTCAGGAGCTATTTTTCTTCCTTTTACTTTCTGCACTGTTAACTTTTCCTTTTTGTGAAATACTAATTCATCATTTTAAAGAAATATATCACTGTAAGAGGCAAAAGATTGCTTTTGAAATAGTAAAACAAAAGTTCATCGCAAAGAAAATGAAATATTGAGTCAGAGGATAAATCATTATTTCCAACTTTAATGGTAAAGTAGCATCTTGAGGGCTTGTAGGTTTAGTTCAGTACTGAAGTCAGAGAGCGTCTTGTCTCTACAGTGAGAGGTTTTTGTACGCCGGCTCAATGACTTTGTATCACTGTGGTACACTGTTGGAGGAACCAGACTGAATGTTGGAGGTAAGTTTCTGCACAAATACTAAAAATATTAACTGTAAATATTGTAAAGTAATGTTTTAAATTCTGTTTACAGTTGATAAATCATACATGTATTCATTTTTTTATTTTTATTTCTCTCCTTTATCGTGGAGACTAACTCAGAGCAGCTTCACTAAACATTTCTTTACACATTTCTGTCAAACGGAAATTTAAATGACTTGAAGTGTGGAAAAGATAAAACTGAAAAACTGTTCTACAAGATTCATTTTTAATTTTCCACATCAATGATAACTGTTTAAAGCAAATGAAGATTTGAATATTCAAACAATTGAACAGAGCAAAGATAAAGATCGGGGTATTTGAAAATGTGCAACATCTCTTTACTGTGTCATGTATTGTTTAAAATTTGAAAACTATTTGAACAGTTTGGTAATGATGATCAAAATCCACATAAAGAACATTTGATGTTGTCAGCTCATTTTCTGGATTTGTTTTCTATTACACTCAATACTTTAAAGTAATGTATAGTTAGGTTGGTGCTGATTTTCATTTAGAGGTTTAAAGATTTGTCCAAAAGTTGACATTTTATTTCCAGTGTATAGTTTGATATATATCAGCTCATTGTGTAGATGATTCTCTCTGTGCTGATTTGCATGAGAGGCTTCTTAAAGGGAAGTGAAACAATGTGTGAGTGAGTGACTGGTGGAGCAGAAAAACCATCTGACAGAAACTCCTTAAAGGGAAAACCAACTCTCACACAGTCAAGGTGTCCAAGTGTCTGCTGGTTTGATTGACAGCTGTGTGGTCCCTGTCCTCTAAGCTGATTGGTGTCTCCTAGGTGATGTCCGTCCCACCCTGACGGTGCTGCCCCCTCCAGTGATGAGCTGCTGGAAGGGGAAGGCCACGCTCATGTGCCTGGCCAACAAGGGCTTCCCCCTCAGACTGGAGTCTGGCCTGGAAGGTGGGGCCGGCAGCAGCAGCAGCAGCAGCTGGGAGGAGAGCAGGAGCCCCGGGGGTGCTGGGGAAGGACGGCAAATACAGCTGGAGCAGCACCCTGAGGCTCCCCCAAAGACCATTGGGAGAAGGTGGGCTCTGTGACCTGTGAGGCCACCCAGGGCTCTCAGACTCCGCTCTCAGAGACACTGAGGAGAGACCAGTGTGACTGATCTCAGTCTGCTCTCTCTCTCTCTCTCTCTCTCTCTCTCTCTCTCTCTCTCTCTCTCTCTCTCTCTCTCACTGTCTAATTACATGTTTCATTGATAGTTGTGTAGCTTGTTGTACTTTTGATGATGTCATCACAATAAATCCCTTTTCATCAAATCAGTTGTTTTCATGTCTGTTATTGTAAAAGAAACCGCGACAGGGCTCACCCAGTTCTCATGGAATATTTGACCCTTTTAAGCCTGACGCACAAGTCTCCACACAAATGCTCAGAGGAATATGAATTTGAAAAATTAAAAAAAAAAAATTAAAACCATCTGCTGAGGAAGATCATGTGATATGATTGGAAGCTCAACAACAGCTAATGGATGGTGACGTGGAAGAGATTATTTTGCTGTTTCCAAAGTCAAGAATTAACTTTTGGTCTCAGTGTATTTGTTGGGTTTTTGAGTTGCATGTAAGAGAAAATATTTTGCATATACTTCATATAGATGCAGGCATATGATTTCTGTATTACTATGTTTATAATTAGCAAGTTGGCTCCTCTTGATTCTTTCCTCCAAATGTATACATCGTTTAAAAACGCGTAAAAAATGTATTATAATGGCTTTAACTGATCCCACATAATGTGACACAAGGTACACTTCATATTTTTAGCAACATTGGAACACTTTGATCTTGTTGAATTCAATGTCAACTTTTTGTCTTGTTTGTGTTTCTGTGTTTTATATATTTCATACTGATATGGGACCATGGTTATTATAGTTTAGTTTATTTTTATTTCGTTTTGACTTTTTGTTTTCAAATTCAGTTTAGTTTTAATTAGTTTTTAAAGAGGGTTTGCTAGTGTAGTTTTTGAAAATGCTTAGTTTTAGTTTAGTTTTTATTCGTTTTAGTCTTTTTTAGTAATATGGGTTATGTTAGGGCAAGATTCAAAAAGGTCAGAAAAAAGTATTGTGTAATAATAACTCAAAAAAACACCATTTTAGAAATATGTATTCACAATGTATTCACAGTGTTGGGAGAGGATTACTTTAAAACGTATTTCGTACTACAGAATACAGAATACATGCCCACAAATGTAATTTGTAACGATTCTACGCTACCAATCTGAGTAACGTATTCTGAATACTTGGATTACTTCAGGATTACTTCCACATTGAATTGCGTTTTATAAGTGTAGGAATGCAGCTATCACATCCAGCTTACTAAACAGGCCTATTATGGTGTGTTCTTTTTATTCCAACTAGCTGAATGTGTACCTGAACAAGCAGATAGATTATTGTATTGGTAGTCCCGAACTGCATACTACAAAATCTAACCGCAGTCTTGCTACCACGAGCTAATTTTAGCTAACGTGTACGCCAGCATAAACGTAATGCTAGTCAGTCTTTAAACGGCTCTGGAGCTAGTAAATCAGCACCTAGGAGAATGTAAAGTCACACGTCAATGTTAAAATAGCAAGGTGATCAGTAAAACTACAGCAGACGACTACTCTTGGCTAATTAAAAAATAACTTACTTTAAGATGCTTCTTCAGGTTGGAGGTGGAGTAATTTGGACGCTGAAAGGAGGTTGGTTGCTGGCAAGCAGAGTTTGCACTGCACAGTTATATTTCATTCTCCGGTTCGTTCTTTAATGTGAAATGCTGTTTGAATTTCCAAGATAGAAACTTATTCCTGCCCTGGCTCTCGTCGCGCGCGGTTCCGACTCCATTGTGACTGATCACCAAATAGCTATTTTTTTCTATTTCATATCGGGGCTTGTGGAAAATGCATTAAGTTGCCTTAATTTATTCAGAGTGAATAAACTCGTAAAACAGAAGTATCGTCATGTAATCCATTGATTTTAACAATGTAACTGTATTCTAAATAACAAATATTTAAATTGTAACTGTAACGGAATACAGTTACTCATAATTTGTATTCTGAATACGTAACGCCGTTACATGTATTCCGTTACTCCCCAACACTGTGTATTCAACAATAACACTGGCACATTAAATGTACATATGATGATGAGCACAAATGTGTAAACAGTCTACACAAGACGCCGCAGTAAGTGCAGAATGTGTTAGTAACGTGTGCCAGGAAAAAAACCTAAATAGCCAACAGACTAGAGAAGACAGACATGAACAGCTGTTTTGAACTTTGGTTTGAGTAAAGTTGCAAACTTTTTGAAGTCAATCAACTCACACAGTTGTGTAGACATCCCAGTATCAACACACATATTGCAGTATTTTTCGATTGCTAAACGACAGTGGGCACAACTGGAGTCACATGTGCTCTAACCACAGTCTGCACTACCAACAGTCACCTGAGCTAAACAGTTCACATCACCCTTAACACACATCTCAGAACAGGCTCAGTGCAGCCACACACTCAGAACAATACTCACTGAGATAACACACACACACACACACACACACACACACACACACACACTGTCACTCAGAACACACTGAGAGTAAAAACACTAGCATCAAACACCAATACACAAATTACAAACTTTCTCATCTTTACAGTTTGAACAATTTGAGTGACTTGACACTACTCAATACTTTATTTAAGGTAAAGATATAGATTGTATAATATACCAATTTTTACATACGGTAAACAAGAAGGAATGAAAATCAGCAGTTTGCTTCAATATAGTAATTTGGCTCTGGTAATTTATGGAATTACTGGAGAAAAAAACTAAAAGGTACATATGTAACAGTACCAAAGAATAGTGTGACTAATCCTGCCTCTCTCCAGCATCATGTGGCAAGTTTTCTTCATCACATTGGATGTCTGCATCATCTCTAAATACAAATGAATGTGGTGTTTCTATTGCTTTCACCTCCATTACTTTCTGAAAAACAGTAAGAATGCAGTTTTACTATTGTAAAGATATAGTGTTTTTCACTTTTTTTTATAGCTGTGTACATAACCTCAGACATCTTACCTGGACATGTTGGTATCTTTGCTCTTTTACCTGTTTCTCTCAAACGGTACAGTGTATAACTGTTTCATTCTTATTTGGTGTTTGTATACAAAAAAGGCTTTCTGATCTTTCTCTGTATAAATACCATATATGTTCAGTAACTAGTCTAAAACAAGACACCTGCTTAGGCTTTCAGCTGAAATTCCAATCAGCAGTGTTTGATAGGCACCAGACTGAAATCTATTCTGTTTTGAATGTGTGGTTAACAGTTTTGACAGTAGTGTGTTAGCATTTGAACAAAGTGCTGTAAATCTACAGTGCTTAAAGTCAGGGGATAAGTGTGTAGAGTTTTGAAAACTGTGTTCAAGCGATGAAAAACGAACTAGAGTTTGGTCCACATGAACTGCTGCTGTGCAGACTGGAGGTAGAGTTTTGCACATGTGACTCCAGTTGTGCCCACTGTCGTTTGCAATCGAAAAAACTATAACCCACGCTTCCTCACACTTTTAGTGATCCTGCGTATTTCCTAACCAGCAGCTATTCCTGGTCGCGAAAGCCCTCCTGTGGTGCTCTCTGTCCTGCTGTTGTCTCCGTCATGCTGCCTGGCCATACGTCCCTACCAGTAACGTTACCGGGGTTAGCTTCTGTTTTCGGGAAAGGGGCTTTGCGTTTGTCCTTGCCCTGTCACATAGATATACACTTAGATTGGCCTTTTGTGTGTGTATATATCTATGGCCCTGTCACTGCTTGTTAAGGTAAGCTAGGTTAGCCTCCTTGTGTGCCCTTCTCAAATGTACTTTCAAATTCGTGGGATTTCTCCCTTTAATAAATTGTCCACTTATTTTATCACCTTCCACTGCGAGGCACTTGCTTTTATCTGACACAGTCATGATCAAATAGGACTCTGCCGCTTTCTTCTGAGGTTCGGTACCGCCATCATGCCCGGCGAGGGGCACGGACATGTTGTGTTCAATTTGACGTGGAATGTCGGAATTACTGTGTTCCCAGTCGGAAACTATATGTCTACGGCACAGACTGAATAAAACAGGTCTATGGTTGGAAATGTCAACTCTGAAAGATATATAACGTTATTTGCTCTGTGAAAGATATTGACAAAGATGAAAACTAAGGACATTTACTCGATTATTTTATTTTAGTTAGTTTTGCAAACAGACATTACAGTTTTAGTTTAGTTATCGTTTTTTTGTAATGCGTTTTTTTTTTATTTCAGTTAACGGCAATGTTTTTTCCCACATAGTTTCCGTTATTTCGTTCGTTTTCGTTAACGATTATGACCTTGATATGGACCTGTGTGTCTGAAATAAAGTTAAAATTGAAAATCAGATAAGAACATGAGATTGATGTGATATGAATGGATGGTGTCATCTTGAGTTAGCTGTGTGATTCAGCTGTCTGTGCTCTCTCTGCAGGTGATGGTTAGAGCAACTGGGAACAGCTGAGGATGTTCCCAGTAGCAGGAGGTTATTTAAGTCTGGATGCAGTGCAGCCCTCTCTCTGGCTGACTCTCCACTCTGCTGCAGCTTTGCTCTTCTCCCGTCTGCTTTAGTTCTCTACTCTGCTCCTATCAACCTTTACACACACATATTTACCACTCATGAACATCACACAAACTGACTTTACTAATATCCACAGCCCATATATTAGCTAAAGTTAACCCTCTATTTTGGTTTAATTTGTTAAAATAAATATATTTTGTGAAAGTTGATGATGGTTTGTCTCCCTTTTGTTGAATCAGGTCAAGTGTGTGTGTGTGTGTGTGTGTGTGTGTCCTCAGTGAAGTGTATCAGTCTCTGCAGTAGCTTCCAGCTGCAGCAGTCGGTTCAGTTTCTGTTCAGTCTGACTGAGGGAGGTTTTTGTACGACGCTTTTTCACTGTGTGAACACCCACTGGCTGTTGGGAATGTGAAGACTCTGACAGTAGTAAACTGCTGCATCTTCAGTCTGGACTCCACTGATGGTCAGAGTGAAGTCAGAGTTTGATCCACTGCCTGTAAAACGATCTGGAATCCCTGATTGTCGAGTGCTAGCATAGTAAATAGTAAACGAGTTTTAGGAGTTTCTCCATCTCTCTGTTGGTACCAGGCTAACTGTAGGTACCATAAACCCTCTGACTGGTCCTACAGCTGATGGAGACGGAGCCTCCCAGAGCAGAGCTCACTGCTCCAGGCTGAGTCACGTGTGTACACCGGCTGGACTCTGAGGATACAGAGACAAAAACATAAAGCAGCGTCACGGTTTAGTCGGCTTCATTTCAGAGGGACGGATGTTGATAGAGGAGAGGAGTTTGATTCTCTGGACTTTACCTGTGAAGCAGCAGCAGAGGAGAGTCCAGATGAGGACGGAGATCAAAGTCATGTTTTTGATGAGGAGGATTTCTGTGTCTTCTGTTGTCATGAAGGACAGCTGTCAGTCATCCAGTGTTCAACTCTCAGGACTATAAACTCTCCCAGAGCACTGGAGCATGGTGCTGCTGATGCAAAGTGGCTCTCTATGGAAATGCTCTGACTGACTCCAACAGGGACTTGGATTACTCTGATGATGCTGATCATCAATGGATCAATCACTTTATCAGAGCATTGATTAGGATCTTTCAATAACACTTTGACTTCTTGACAAATCTTCCAAAATGTTTGATTTAGACTTCCCAGGACCAGCTGGAACATATAAAGAAGTCTTTTATTCCCTATGCCAAACAGCTATTGAACACAGAATAACTGCACCAGGGAACACTTGTTATTTTTAAGATTTGCTCTGTTGTATTTTTTATTGCTGTCACCTTCCCCTTTGTACGATTTTATATTGTATTTTGCATATTCTGTATGTTTTTAATGGTGTTCTGTGTTATGTGCATTGTATGAACATTTGCTGTAATCTGGGGGAAAAGCCAAGGACAAATTTCCACCGAGGTGGACAACAAAATTAATCTAATTTCTTCTGTAATTGAAAACAGATTATATAAACGGACAATATACACTTGATTTGAAATCAATATAAATAAAAAGCATATATTCTGGAAATCTGCAGCACTGTGTTATTGTCCGTTTTCTTTTCATTTGACGAGATTTTACAAACAGCCTCATTTTGGTGAGTTTGTTTGTGTCAAAGTCAGAGAGCCGTGTCTCTCTACAGTGAGAGGTTTTTGTACGGCGGCTCAATGACTTTGTATCACTGTGGTTGACTTTTGGTGGAGGAACCAGACTGAATGTTGGAAGTAAGTCAAACTTTTTTAAAAAACCTTTTATTTCAGGAGCTATTTTTCTTCCTTTTACTTTCTGCACTGTTAACTTTCCTTTTTGTGAAATATTAATCCATCATTTTTAAAGAAATATATCACTGTAAGAGGCAAAATATTGCTTTTGAAATAGTAAAACAAAAGTTCATCGCAAAGAAAATGAAATATTGAGTCAGAGGATAAATCATTATTTCCAACTTTAATGGTAAAGTAGCATCTTGAGGGCTTGTAGGTTTAGTTCAGTCTGACAAAGTCGAGAGCCGTGGCTCTCTACAGTGAGAGGTTTTTGTACGGCGGCTCAATGACTTTGTATCACTGTGGTACACGTTCGTTGGAGGAACCAGACTGAATGTTGGAAGTAAGTTTCTGCACAAATACTAAAAACTATACTGTAAATATTGTAAAGTAATGTTTTAAATTCTGTTTACAGTTGATAAATCATACATGTATTCAGTTTTTATTTCTCCTCCTTTATCGTGGAGACTAACTCAGAGCAGCTTCACTAAACATTTCTTTACACATTTCTGTCAAACGGAAATTTAAATGACTTGAAGTGTGGAAAAGATAAAACTGAAAAACTGTTCTACAAGATTCATTTTTAATTTTCCACATCAATGATAACTGTTTAAAGCAAATGAAGATTTGAATATTCAAACAATTGAACAGAGCAAAGATAAAGATCGGTATTTGAAAATGTGCAACATCTCTTTACTGTGTCATGTATTGTTTAAAAATTTGAAAACTATTTGAACAGTTTGGTAATGATGATCGAAATCCACATGAAGAACATTTGATGTTGTCAGCTCATTTTCTGGATTTGTTTCTATTACACTTAATACTTTAAAGTAATGTATAGTTAGGTTGGTGCTGATTTTCATTTAGAGGTTTAAAGATTTGTCCAAAAGTTGACATTTTATTTCCAGTGTATAGTTTGATATATATCAGCTCATTGTGTAGATGATTCTCTCTGTGCTGATTTACATGAGAGGCTTCTTAAAGGGAAGTGAAACAATGTGTGAGTGAGTGACTGGTGGAGCAGAAAAACCATCTGACAGAAACTCCTTAAAGGAGAAAACCAACTCTCACACAGTCAAGGTGTCCAAGTGTCTGCTGGTTGATTGACAGCTGTGTGGTCCCTGTCCTCTAAGCTGATTGGTGTCTCCTAGGTGATGTCCGGCCCCACCCTGGACGGTGCTGCCCCCTCCAGTGATGAGCTGCTGAAGGGGAAGGCCACGCCATGTGCCTGGCCAACAAGGGGCTTCCCCCTCAGACTGGAGTCTGGCCTGGAAGGTGGACGGCAGCAGCAGCAGCAGCAGCTGGGAGGGGGCAGGAGCCCCGGGGGCTGCTGGGGAAGGACGGCAAATACAGCTGGAGCAGCACCCTGAGGCTCCCTAAAGACCATGTGGGAGAAGGTGGGCTCTGTGGACTGTGAGGCCACCCAGGGCTCCCAGACTCCGCCCTCAGAGACACTGAGGAGAGACCAGTGTGACTGATCTCAGTCTGCTCTCTCTCTCTCTCTCTCTCTCTCTCTCTCTCTTTTTTTTTTTTTCTCTCTCTCTCTCTCACTGTCTAATTACATGTTTCATTGATAGTTGTGTAGCTTGTTGTACTTTTGATGATGTCATCACAAATAAATCCCTTTTCATCAAATCAGTTGTTTTCATGTCTGTTTTTGTTAAAAGAAACCGCAGACAGGGCTCACCCAGTTCTCATGGAATATTTGACCTTTTAGCGACGCGGGACAAGAAGTCTCACACAAATGCTCAGAGGAATATGAATTTGAAAATTAAAAAAAAAAAATTAAAAACCATCTGCTGAGGAAGATCATGTGATATGATTGGAAGCTCAACAACAGCTAATGGATGGACGTTGTGAAGAGATTATTTTGCTGTTTCCAAAGTCAAGAATTAACTTTTGGTCTCAGTGTATTTGTTGGGTTTTTGAGTTGCATGTAAGAGAAAATATTTTTGCATATACTTCATATAGATGCAGGCATATGATTTCTGTATTACTATGTTTATAATTACCAAGTTGGCTCCTCTTGATTCTTTCCTACAAATGTATACATCGTTTAAAACGTTAAAAAATGTATTATAATGGCTTTAACTGATCCCACATAATGTGACACAAGGTACACTTCATATTTTTAGCAACATTGGAACACTTTGATCTTGTTGAATTCAATGTTTAAACTTTTTGTCTTGTTTGTGTTTCTGTGTTTTATATATTTCATACTGATATGGACCATGGTTATTATAGTTTAGTTTATTTTTATTTCGTTTTGACTTTTTGTTTTCAAATTCAGTTTAGTTTTAATTAGTTTTTAAAGAGGGTTTGCTAGTGTAGTTTTTGAAAATGCTTAGTTTTAGTTTAGTTTTTATTCGTTTTAGTCTTTTTTTAGTAATGGGGTTATGTGTCAGGGGCAAGATTCAAAAAGGTCAGAAAAAAGTATTGTGTAATAATAACTCAAAAAAAACATACCATTTTAGAAATATGTATTCACAATGTATTCACAGTGTTGGGAAGGATACTTTCAAAACGTATTTCGTTACAGAATACAGAATACATGCCCACAAATGTAATTTGTAACGTATTCCGTTACGTTACTCAATCTGAGTAACGTATTCTGAATACTTGGATTACTTCAGGATTACTTCCACATTGAATTGCGTTTTATAAGTGTAGGAATGCAGCTATCACATCCAGCTTACTAAACAGGCCTATAATGGTGTGTTCTTTTTATTCCAACTAGCTGAATGTGTACCTGAACAAGCAGATAGATTATTGTATTGGTAGTCCCGAACTGCATACTACAAAAATCTAACCGCAGTCTTGCTACCACGAGCTAATTTTAGCTAACGTTAGCTAGCATGTCAAACATGCTAGTCAGTCTTTAAACGGCTCTGGAGCTAGTAAATCAGCACCTAGGAGAATGTAAAGTCACACGTCAATGTTAAAATAGCAAGGTGATCAGTAAAACTACAGCAGACGACTACTCTTGGCTAATTAAAAAATAACTTACTTTAAGATGCTTCTTCAGGTTGGAGGTGGAGTAATTTGGACGCTGAAAGGAGGTTGGTTGCTGGCAAGCAGAGTTTGCACTGCACAGTTATATTTCATTCTCCCGGTTCGTTCTTTAATGTGAAATGCTGTTTGAATTTCCAAGATAGAAACTTATTCCTGCCCTGGCTCTGTCGTGCCGGTTCCGACTCCATTGTGACTGATCACGCAAATAGCTATTTTTTTCTATTTCATATCGGGGCTTGTGGAAAATGCATTAAGTTGCCTTAATTTATTCAGAGTGAATAAACTCGTGAAACAGAGAAGTATCGTCATGTAATCCATTGATTTTAACAATGTAACTGTATTCTAAATACCAACTATTTAAATTGTAACTGTAACGGAATACAGTTACTCATAATTTGTATTCTGAATACGTAACGCCGTTACATGTATTCCGTTACTCCCCAACACTGTGTATTCAACAATAACACTGGCACATTAAATGTACATATGATGATGAGCACAAATGTGTAAACAGTCTACACAAGACGCGCAGTAAGTGCAGAATGTGTTAGTAACGCGCGGGAAAAACCTAAATAGCCAACAGACTAGAGAAGACAGACATGAACAGCTGTTTTGAACTTTGGTTTGAGTAAAGTTGCAAACTTTTTGAAGTCAATCAACTCACACAGTTGTGTAGACATCCCAGTATCAACACACATATTGCAGTATTTTTCGATTGCTAAACGACAGTGGGCACAACTGGAGTCACATGTGCTCTAACCACAGTCTGCACTACCAACAGTCACCTGAGCTAAACAGTTCACATCACCCTTAACACACATCTCAGAACAGGCTCAGTGCAGCCACACACTCAGAACAATACTCACTGAGATAACACACACACACACACACACACACACACACACACACACTGTCACTCAGAACACACTGAGAGTAAAAACACTAGCATCAAACACCAATACACAAATTACAAACTTTCTCATCTTTACAGTTTGAACAATTTGAGTGACTTGACACTACTCAATACTTTATTTAAGGTAAAGATATAGATTGTATAATATACCAATTTTTACATACGGTAAACAAGAAGGAATGAAAATCAGCAGTTTGCTTCAATATAGTAATTTGGCTCTGGTAATTTATGGAATTACTGGAGAAAAAAACTAAAGTACATATGTAACAGTACCAAAGAATAGTGTGACTAATCCTGCCTCTCTCCAGCATCATGTGGCAAGTTTTCTTCATCACATTGGATGTCTGCATCATCTCTAAATACAAATGAATGTGGTGTTTCTATTGCTTCCACCTCCATTACTTTCTGAAGAACAGTAAGAACACAGTTTTACTATTGTAAAGATATAGTGTTTTTCACTTTTTTTATAGCTGTGTACATACCCTCAGACATCTTACCTGGACATGTTGGTATCTTTGCTCTTTTACCTGTTTCTCTCAAACGGTATATTATAACTGTTTCATTCTTATTTGGTGTTTGTATAAAAAAAAAAGTCTTTTTGATCTTTCTCTGTATAAATACCATATATGTTCACTAACTAGTCTAAAACAAGACACCTGCTTAGGCTTTCAGCTGAAATTCCAATCAGCAGTGTTTGATAGGCACCAGACTGAAATCTATTCTGTTTTGAATGTGTGGTTAACAGTTTTGACAGCAGTGTGTTAGCATTTGAACAAAGTGCTGTAAATCTACAGTGTTGTGCACGTTGTGGTTAAAGTCAGGGGATAAGTGTGTAGAGTTTTGAAAACTGTGTTCAAGCAATGAAAAACCAACTAGAGTTTGGTCCACATGAACTGCTGCTGTGCAGACTGGAGGTAGAGTTTTGCACATGTGACTCCAGTTGTGCCCACTGTCGTTTAGCAATCGAAAAAAAAACTGTAATGTCCATCCCTCATTATTAGGTGGTACCACTGGTTTCTACCGAATGGTAAACAGCAGGTCAGTGTTAATGGTACTCTCTCAGAGTGGAGAACTTGAAGCACCGGAGCCCCCCAGGGTTGAGTCAGTTCACCTGTCCTTTTTACCCTTTACACAGATGAGTATAGAAGCTATAATCCCAACAACTATATCATTACATGTTCTGATGATACTGCCATCCTAGCTTTAATAAAAAAGGACAGTGATCTATCTAACTACCTTTCAGAGATTCAAAGGTTTGTAAAATGGAGTGATGACAAACACCTTTTTCTGAATGTTAAAAAAACTGAGGAGATGTTAAATAGATGTAAAAATTAATTTGACCCTGTAGAGTCAATAAAGCTTTTAAATAGCAGATAAACTAATGTCTAGGTCAAGAAGGACTGGGAGGATCTCTTTGGTTTTACTATAATTAAATTATTTACTTAGAGGGATTAGTGTTTTAGGAACCTTGCTGTGTTGTTTGTTAAATAACATCTATGTATGTTTTTCACACACATTGTGGAACAACAAGTTTATCTTATCTTATAGTCTGACAGTGTGTGTGTGTGTGTGTGTGTGTGTGTGTGTGTGTGTGTGTGTGTGTGTGTGTGTGTGTGTGTGTGTGTGTGTGTCCTCAGTGGAGTGTATCAGTCTCTGCAGTAGCTTCCAGCTGCAGCAGTCAGTTCAGTTTCTGTTCAGTCTGACTGAGGGAGGTTTTTGTACGACGCTTTTTCACTGTGTGAACACATACTGACTGTTGATGTAATGTTCACTCTGACAGTAGTAAACTGCTGCATCTTCAGTCTGGACTCCACTGATGGTCAGAGTGAAGTCAGAGTTTGATCCACTGCCTGTAAAACGATCTGGAATCCCTGATTGTCGAGTGCTAGCATAGTAAATGAGCAGTTTAGGAGTTTCTCCATCTCTCTGTTGGTACCAGGCTAAGTTCCCAGTACTCCGACTGATCCTACAGCTGATGGAGACGGAGCCTCCCAGAGCAGAGCTCACTGCTCCAGGCTGAGTCACTGTGACCTGGCCTCTGGACTCTGAGGATACAGAGACAAAAACATAAAGCAGCGTCACGGTTTAGTCGGCTTCATTTCAGAGGGACGGATGTTGATAGAGGAGAGGAGTTTGATTCTCTGGACTTTACCTGTGAAGCAGCAGCAGAGGAGAGTCCAGATGAGGACGGAGATCAAAGTCATGTTTTTGATGAGGAGGATTTCTGTGTCTTCTGTTGTCATGAAGGACAGCTGTCAGTCATCCAGTGTTCAACTCTCAGGACTATAAACTCTCCCAGAGCACTGGAGCATGGTGCTGCTGATGCAAAGTGGCTCTCTATGGAAATGCTCTGACTGACTCCAACAGGGACTTGGATTACTCTGATGATGCTGTTCATCAATGGATCAATCACTTTATCAGAGTATTGATTAGGATCTTTCAATAACACTTTGACTTCTTGACAAATCTTTCAAAATGTTTGATTTAGACTTCCCAGGACCAGCTGGAACATATAAAATAAGTCTTTTATTCCCTATGCCAAATAGGCATTGAACACAGAATAACTGCATTTCTTTTGCAATTTTTTTAATATTTGCTCTCTTGTATTTTGTATTAGACTTATTTGCTGCCACCTGCCCATTTGCACTATTTTATATTGTATTCTGTATACTCTGTATGTTTTAAATGATCACCACTGGCCTCTTAACGGCTGGGAGCAGAGAGGCAGGACACATATGCAAACACACAGAGTCAGTGAACTGTAGCTGTCCTCAACATGTCATGCTGTTTCCCCCTCAGTGCTGAGAGCATGGACCTACATACAGTGGCAAGAAAAAGTACGTGAAGCTTTTGGAATTTAATGGTTTTCTGAATAAATTTGTCATAAAATGTGATCTGATCTTCATCTAAGTCAAGGGTATTGACAAATATAATGTGTCTAAAATAATAACGCAAAATCTTTTTGATCTCCCATGTCTTTATTGAGAACAACTAAAAAAACTGCATCGTGCTTGTGGAAAAAGTACGTGAACCCTTGAGTTAATGACCTCCAAAAAGCTAATTGGAGTCAGGTTTTAGCACACGTGGAGTCTCGTTAAGATAATGAGTTTGGAGGTGTGGACTACAGCTACTTTGACTGATAAAAAGTCCTCAAACTTTTGGGTTTGTGCTGCACAAGAAGAACACACTTATGTGAGCCATACCTCACCAAGAAGAGCTTTCAGAGGATCTATGATCAAGAATTGTTGATTTACATGAAGCTGGCAAGGATTACAAAGTTATTTCAAACACTTTAGAAATTCATCTGTTTACAGTTTGGCAAAAAATCTACAAATGGAGACACTTTGGGACTATTGCTACTCTACCAAGAAGTGGGCGCCCAGTCAAAATGACACCAAGATGAGTGTTCAATAAAGACATGAAAGATCAGAATTTGTTTATTTTAGACACTTTGTTTGTCAATCCCCTTGATTTAGATGAAGATCAGATCACATTTTATGACCAATTTATTCAGAAAAACATGAAATTCCAAAAGGTTCACATACTTTTTCTTGCCACTGTATTTACATATTCACATGGAGAGGATATTAAAAAGTCTGGTAGTAAACTGATCAAGTGACTTGTGGACAGTTTGGTTCTGTCCTTCCAGTTTGGTAGGTCTTGGTCTTTTTGATAATGATTAGCAGAGATGGCAAAAGTACTCATTTCCCGTACTCAAGTAGAAGAAAAGATATTTTTGTTAAAAAATACTCTGGTAAAAGTAGAAGTACTGATTTAACTTCTTTACTCAAGTAAAAGTAACAAAGTACAGGCTTGGAAATTTACTTAAAGTATAAAAGTAAAAGTAGCCTTGCGAATGAATAAAATGTTTTATGAAAAGCTGCCTGGACCACACAAATCTACCTAGAGTGGTAGCTGAGAAACTTCAGTGGACTCTTTTTATGCCATTGCCTACATTTTAAATGGATGTCTGCCAATAGGCCTAAAACATGACATATATGATTATTGTGACAGAGACTGGGACTCCAGGTTAATAAGATTCTGACTGAGTAGTAAGATAGAATTCACAGATCCAGTTTCTTTTTTAATCTTCCCCTTAACATTTAAAGGAATCTACGTGTGTGTGTGTGTGTGTGTGTGTGTGTGTGTGTGTGTGCTCAAATATGGCTTCTGGAATCAAAATAAAGGATTCAATATGAATTACTAAACAGACAACAAACAAACATCCATACTACTAGTGCTAACGTTACCACCATCAAGCCACACTGATTTGCCGCAAATGAATGCTGCCGAATCTGTCGAGTCGTTGGATCAAGTGCAACGTACGATATATTCCCATCCAATTAGATCCAAATAGATTGAATTTGGTATTGATGACGTGAAAAATAATAACGGTAACTCCATTGAAATTGTTTGAAACTTGTTAGTTAGGACTAAATCAGGACTGTATTTAAAGCTGATTCTGGTTTCCAACTTGGCCCCAGGTGTGTCTGTTAAAACACGGACGGAGACAATTCTCTCTTTTGATGCTTTAATAAGATCAAGCAACGTGCAACCTAGCTAACAGGTTAACACAAACAACAAAATCAGTAGCTAACTTACTTTAAGTTTGCAAGAACTATAGACCAATACAACAACAGGCTTAAATGAACTGACAACATAAGTTATACTACTTACAGTTCTCAAGGATGCACACACACCATCTCAACTGATGTATCCTCTTTTCTCTCACTTTTTTCTATGTGGCGGTTTTAACACCCTCGCCGGTGTAAAATGCGTGTCCGCATATTTTCCAACATGCACTCCCAATCACTCCTGATAGACGACCTATTGTACAAAACTAAAGTAACGAGCCAATTTTCTAAAATGTAAGGAGTAGAAAGTACAGATATTCTTGTTAAAATGTAAGCAGTAAAAGTAAAAAGTCGCCACAAAAATAAATAGTAAAGTAAAAATATCTGAAATATGTACTTGAGTACTGTAACGAAGTATTGGTACTTCGTTACTTCCCATCTCTGATGATTAGTGATATTAATATTGGTTTGACAAGTTTGTAATGTGAAGATTTCACCAAGTGAAGCAGTGATGAGTCTTTATAGAAGGCTGAGGCCAGTGTTGTAGTTCTCAATATCAGTCTTGGTCTCAAGACCACTCTTTGAAGGTTTCGGTCTCGTCCCCGGAATCTGCCGCATCTTTACTCGGTCTTGTCTTGTCTCAGATCTTTGGATCCAATCCCATGATCTTCCTCAGCAGACGGAGTTCACCCAGTTCTCATGGAATATTTTAACTTCTAAGCCAACGTGGACAAGAAGTCTCACAAATGCTGAGAGGAATGGGAATTTGAAAATCCACATTTTAATAACATCTGCTGAGGAAAAGTATGTGATATGATTAAAAGCTCAACAACAGCTACTGGATGGACGTTGTGAAGAGATTGTTTTGCTGTTTCCAAAGTCAAGAATGAACATGAGATTGTAATGGGATATGAATGGATGGTGTCATCTTGAGTTAGCTGTGTGATTCAGCTGTCTGTGCTCTCTTTGCAGGTGATGGTTAGAGCAACTGGGAACAGCTGAGGATGTTCCCAGTAGCAGGAGGTTATAACGTTCACGGATATCAGAAAACCATTTTTCACAGTGAAGACGTCATCATTCAAGTTACTTCCTGGCGGAATCGGAGGTGGGAAACTCAGGCTAGATTTTGCCCGCGAGTTTCCCAGTTGGTGACGCGTTGTTGACAACTGACGTTTGATGTAGGCGACTTTGGTTCACTGAAAATATTTCAATGACATTAAACTGTTTATTGTGGACAAATTCCTTTGCCAAGAAACATACTCAGACATAACATGATTCAAACACCTTATCCGTGTCCTTTCCCATTCGTTGTCCTGCAGATAACACAAACAAACACCTGTCCATGTGCTCTTTGGATGCTCGCATAAGAAAACATCTGGGGTCCGTTTCAGGAAGTAGGTTTAATAAACTCTGAGTGTAACCCTGATCTCTGAGTTGATTTATCCTGAGATGAGAAACTCTGAGTTTTCAGTTCCAGAACAGCTGACTTGAGTTGGTTCAATCAACTCGGAGTAGGTTCACTCAGGGTCACGCGCGTGCACAACCACTATAAAAAGGCAGCATGAATGGAGCCATGATTCTACGATTCACCATGGTAACAACCACAAACAAACGGGTCGGCGGAAATACTCATGCGCACAAACGGCGAGTTTGAACAGGTATTTCGTTAAAAAAGCAAGACAGCGGCTGCTGCTGCAAAAGAGAGAGAATTGGTGTGTGAGAAAATTGCTGCTCGAGTCAATGCGCACGCATTAACAGTGTATTAATTTCATATTTAATCACAGTTAACTTATAATATTACTGGTGAAAACTGGAATTGTATTACACCTGTAATTTCATTTCGGTGCAATCCTGCAGGCGAAAAAGTAAGCTATACTAATCCCATTCTGAGGCTGCAGCACCATGATCATTAACAGAACTATAATGTATAATGATTTATTTCTTTTCAATGGCGATCACTGGTTTGTGTCCAGGGAACACTACAAAAACGTTTCAGAGCGAGTCACACTTTTCTGACGGCTCTGCATACAGTGGCTTTACTATTACAGTATGATGCGCTACACTGTTATAAAGAAAACTGCCGTTTGCAAAAAACGTAATGCGACACAAAGAATCTGCTGGGATGTTAAAGCCTGTCCACGATGGCTGATGTTAGTGATATGAGGATAAGGTATCTACATATCTAATGGACTGTGATAAAAAATACCTCTCAAATCGGTTATGTGGAAATGAAAATACATCTATAGTCGGGACTCAGTATCATCTCCCCGGCGGCTAACTCTCTGTGAATTAATACAGCTTTTTCATCAACGGGATCGTCGACAAAAGGACATGACACGTTTGAGAAAAAAAAGATTTATAATCTGCCTGACATAAACAATACGTTTTTTTATTCATGCAGATAACATACTGCATTAAAATGTGCCTGACACAGACTGAATGAATGAATGAATGAATGAGGAAATGAGTTTCTTGAAGAAAACCTGCTCCCGACCAGGTTAGGTTCACAGGCTCAGTTACCATAGTAACTGACTCTGAGGTTAAGTTACCTCTCTTTCTGAAACGCGGGCGAGTTCCCCTCTCTCAGGTGTGATTAACCTCCCTTTCTGAAACAGAAAACCCAGAGTTTCCCTCATCTCAGGGTTAACAAACTCAGTTTTCACTAAACCTGCTTTCTGAAACGGGCCCCTGATGAGCTGTCTGATCATTTACAAATGTTAAGGAGGGAATTTCTATATTTCATATATTTGGGGAAGTCCCTCACTGCAATAATGCATCGGCATTACAAAGTGTACAATAGACTTTTCTGTACATTTAAGAGTGAAGTGATAGGAGCCAGAAAACATGCTTTAATTCCTGATATGATTATGGTCTACAAGAGGGGAAACTAATTTTATTATAATGTTAAATCAAATGTAATCTATATACAAACAGATTGTATTGTGGTGTAGTCTGAACACATGATTGATACTGACGATGTATTAATCCATTCAGCTGAGGGATCAGTGAGAAATATAAAGAGGTAAAGGACATTAATGTCTTGTACATCATTGTTTTAGGAAAACAATTGAAGTAAATATTTTCAAAGATGGAAGGTGTAGTGTGTTATATTTTCTAGTGTGTGTGTGTGTGTGTGTGTGTGTGTGTGTGTGTGTGTGTGTGTGTGTCCTCAGTGAAGTGTATCAGTCTCTGCAGTAGCTTCCAGCTGCAGCAGTCAGTTCAGTTTCTGTTCAGTCTGACTGAGGGAGGTTTTTGTACGACGCTTTTTCACTGTGTGAACACATACTGACTGTTGGGATAGTGAAAACTCTGACAGTAGTAAACTGCTGCATCTTCAGTCTGGACTCCACTGATGGTCAGAGTGAAGTCAGAGTTTGATCCACTGCCTGTAAAACGATCTGGAATCCCTGATTGTCGAGTGCTAGCATAGTAAATGAGCAGTTTAGGAGTTTCTCCATCTCTCTGTTGGTACCAGGCTAACCTGTGGTTTCCATCATAATAAACATCCTGACTGGTCCTACAGCTGATGGAGACGGAGCCTCCCAGAGCAGAGCTCACTGCTCCAGGCTGAGTCAGTGTGTACTGACCGCTGGACTCTGAGGATAGAGAGACAAAACATAAAGCAGCGTCACGCGGTTTAGTCGGCTTCATTTCAGAGGGACGGATGTTGATAGAGGAGAGGAGTTTGATTCTCTGGACTTTACCTGTGAAGCAGCAGCAGAGGAGAGTCCAGATGAGGACGGAGATCAAAGTCATGTTTTTGATGAGGAGGATTTCTGTGTCTTCTGTTGTCATGAAGGACAGCTGTCAGTCATCCAGTGTTCAACTCTCAGGACTATAAACTCTCCCAGAGCACTGGAGCATGGTGCTGCTGATGCAAAGTGGCTCTCTATGGAAATGCTCTGACTGACTCCAACAGGGACAGGGGGTTTCCTCTTCAGTGCTGAGAACACTGACTTTATAAATTATTCATGATATAATGCATAAAGAAATTGAGAAATTGGATTGGTTTTCTGTTGAATTACTAAAACCTATTAAACTGCATAGTCTTCATCACACAGCCAATGTGCATTTGTGTTCTCATTTAAGAGCCATACACACAAGTACTGGTGAGAAATGTAGAAATTAAAATGCAAAATGACAATTCGTACCAACAAGGATTGGCACTAGTTTTATGATTTTGTAAAAGCCTTTTTTCGGGTTGACAGAGAATGAGAGAACACTTGTTTGAGTATGTCGACATTTCAGTAATCAGCCCTAATGCAGAACATCTGTTTCCCTCAAACAAGCCCTGACAAACATGAACAATGTGGGACACAGAGGAACAAGTCATTACAACCAACTGCAATAAACATTCTTGATTTAAACACAAAGCTAAAAATTCCTCGAGACTAATAAACTTCAACATTGTTTTACTTTTTTCTCCGGATTGTCTCTTTTATGCATCTTAACATATTCAGCTCCTTCAAATCTAAAGGGAAGAGAGAGGATGAGAATATTCATTAGTGACTTCAAACAGGTTAATAAAAATCATGTTGCCATCTTGAACTTTAATGTTCATTAATTCTGTTTCAGATGATTAATGGCCTTTCTCACTCTTTGTCACAAAGACTTTAAAACGACTCTTGGTATAACATGTGATGTCATGTCTCAGAGACGGGGACTCAAGTCTGAGACTCAGACTCGAGTCGCACTTAAGTCGCACAAACAGTGACTTCAAACTTGACTTTCGACTCGACCCAAAAGACTTCAGACTTGCTTCGAGACTCGTCAACAATCTGTTTTCATGCAATTATTGCTTTTTAAATCTAAATGTATTCATGTATTTCTATTTTCTTTTATTGGCACATATATGTTGGGGAAACGTATGACGAGCTGCATGTCCCCTGCCCTTTGCCATAATGTGGAACATAAAGCATGCGCTATGCCTTATGTGCGCACACTCACAGATGAAAAAATGCATTGACGATGGCAACACCAAGTCCTCCTGGAGTTGTGCCTTTTGTCATTAGTTCTGCTTTCAATAACTTTGTAAACAGTGGCAGTAAGCTAACAGCTACATGCAAGGTGTGTGGCACCAAGATATATGATGGAGGATCAACAATGTCGGACTTCATCAGACATCTCAAAACACACCCAGATAGGTCAGTCACCTGCAATGTGAAAGAGACGTTACATTTAACATATATCATCACAGGTAACAAGCTAACCATCGCAAAATGTTGTGTTAATACTGGGAACAGGAACATTGTGTCTTTATAGTTGTATCCATATGATGTGACAGACTTAGGTTAATATTTCACCAGGTCCGAGGGCTAGAGGGATGTGTTAAGTAGACCCCATAAAGTTATCCTACAACTGATTTTGAGACTATTACTGTATGGATGGTAGCTACAGGACATGCTTTGAATTCATAAGGTTTAACAATTCAATCAGGAGAGACTTTGTTGCAGATATGCAAAGATTTATTGTACGAATGCATGATATGACATGTACAGTCTTTGGAGATTAGACTCCATTATTAAATGATATATAATTAGGGGGTCAGAAGGCCAGAAGCTGATCCCCCGATGGAGTCTAGACACTGATGGCGGTGTGAGGAACCCGAATATGGAACCGAGGAGCCGACGGCAGTCTGGTCGGAGGAGGAACCAGGAGCCGTGCAGGATGAAGACCGGAGGAGCAAGAGGAGGAGGAGGGTTGTGTTCTTAGCCTGAAATGACAACTGAGCAGCAGAGAGAGACAGGTTTAAAACAGGGGTGTCGTGCTATGATTGGCTTGTGAAATTCAAGGCCGCTTCTGATTGGTTAGATAAAAGTGAGTGCCTCTAACAGCTGTTCAGTTTTAGAAGAGAGAGAATGTGATTAAGTTTAGAAGTCTTCCTGCAAGAATTTACACTGAGCTCCATTACAGTGTTAGGGACAGATCAGATGGCCAGAGACTTGAGACTTGAATTGGACTCGTTAGAAAAGACTTGACTTGGACTCAAACTCACTCAACTTGGACTTCCAAAAAATGACTTGTGAACATCTCTGATGGACCTACATATTTACATATTCACATGGAGAGGATATTGAAAAGTCTGGTAGTAAACTGATTCAGTAACTTGTGGACAGTTTTCTTTTTTTTCAGATGGTAATATGGTCTTTTTTTGATAATGATTAGTGATATTAATATTAATGCAGGTTTGACATGTTTGGGTGTTTGTAATGTGAAGATTTCACCAAGTGAAGCAGTGATGAGTCTTTATAGAAGGCTGAGGCCAGTGTTGTAGTTCTCAATATCAGTCTTGGTCTCAAGACCACTCTTTGAAGGTTTTGGTCTCGTCTCAGAATCTGCTGCATTTTTACTCGGTCTTGTCTTGTCTCAGATCTTTGGATCCAATCCCATGATCTTCCTCAGCAGACGGAGTTCACCCAGTTCTAATGGAATATTTTAACTTTGAAGCCAACATGCACAATGGACCTTTTTCACAGCAGACATTTTGACTTGTCATAGTAGGATAAGCACAGGTGAAGTTGATAACCTTAAGAATGGCTCAATTCCATCAAGTGTCCCAGTGAGCTATTTCAGTGAGTCAGCATGCACAATACCAGGACCTCTCCTAAGTGGAATGCAGCCTTCATTAATGGTTGTGAATACACCTTTTCTTTTCCTACAGTGACATGTCAACATGTCTGCTGTGAAAAAGGTCTATAAGTCTCAAAAATGCTTTAGTTCTCTACTTTGCTCCTAAGAACCTTTACAACACTGGCACACACATATTTTTCACTCATGCACATCACACAAACTGACTTTACTGATATCCACAGCCCATACTTTAATTACTTAAGTTAACCCTTTAATTTAGGTTAATTTGTAAAAATAAATATATTTTGTAAAAACTTGATCATGGTGTGTCTACCTTTTGTTGTAAAAAGTGTGTGTGTGTGTGTGTGTGTGTGTGTGTGTGTGTGTGTGTGTGTGTGTGTGTGTGTGTGTGTGTGTGTGTGTGTGTGTGTGTGTGTGTGTGTGTGTGGTTCCTCAGTGAAGTGTATCAGTCTCTGCAGTATCTTCCAGCTGCAGCAGTCAGTTCAGTTTCTGTTCAGTCTGACTGAGGGAGGTTTTTGTAACGACGCTTTTTCACTGTGTGAACACATACTGACTGTTGATAACATGAAAACTCTGACAGTAGTAAACTGCTGCATCTTCAGTCTGGACTCCACTGATGGTCAGTCAGTGAAGTCAGAGTTTGATCCACTGCCTGTGCAAAACGATCTGGAATCCCTGATTGTCGAGTAGTAGCAGCGTAAATGAGCAGTTTAGGAGTTTCTCCATCTCTCTGTTGGTACCAGGCTAACCTGTTAGAAACATAAACATTCTGACTGGTCCTACAGCTGATGGAGACGGGGCGCCTCCCAGAGCAGAGCTCACTGCTCCAGGCTGAGTCACTGTGACCTGGCCTCTCGGACTCTGAGGATACAGAGACAAAACATACAAAGCAGCGTCACGGTTTAGTCGGCTTCATTTCAGAGGGACGGATGTTGATAGAGGAGAGGAGTTTGATTCTCTGGACTTTACCTGTGAAGCAGCAGCAGAGGAGAGTCCAGATGAGGACGGAGATCAAAGTCATGTTTTTGATGAGGAGGATTTCTGTGTCTTCTGTTGTCATGAAGGACAGCTGTCAGTCATCCAGTGTTCAACTCTCAGGACTATAAACTCTCCCCAGAGCACTGGAGCATGGTGCTGCTGATGCAAAGTGGCTCTCTATGGAAATGCTCTGACTGACTCAAAAGGGACTTGGATTACTCTGATGATGCTGTTCATCAATGGATCAATCACTTTATCAGAGTATTGATTAGGATCTTTCAATAACACTTTGACTTCTTGACAAATCTTCCATATGTTTGATTTAGACTTCCCAGGACCAGCTGGAACATATAAAAGAAGTCTTTTATTCCCTATGCCACACAGGTATTGAACACAGAATGACTGCATCAGAGAACACTTGTTATTTTGTAAGATTTACTCTCTTCCTTATTACTTTCCTTTCGTGCCCATTTGCACTATTTTATATTGTATTCGTATATTCTGTATGTTTTAAATGGTCAACACTGCCGCCTCTTAATGGCTGGGAGCAGAGAGGCAGGACACATATGCAAACACACAGAGTCAGTGAACTGTAGCTGTCCTCAACATGTCATGCTGTGTTCCCCCTCAGTGCTGAGAGCATGGACCTACATATTTACATATTCACATGGAGAGGAGATTGAAAAGTCTGGTAGTAAACTGATCCAGGGACTTGTGGACAGTCTTGTTCTGTTTTTTACTAGTTGGTAATATGGTCTTTTTTGAAAATGATTAGTTATATGAATATTAGTGCCGGTTTGACATTTTTGGGTGCTTGTAATGTGAAGATTTCACCAAGTGAAGCAGTGATGAGTCTTTAGAGAAGGCTGAGGCCGAGGATCTCAGATGACATGCATGAGAAACTCCAACCAGAAGTTTCTCACATTAAAAATAAATTTCCGTTCATCTCCTGAATCAATGCTATTTATTCCCAGCAAGTCAGTACTTCATGAATGCATAATTACCTAGATCCACTTCGAAAATTACACATGAAGATGCAACATCTTCCAGTTTCCTTCGACATTCGAAGCTGCTGTTTACCGAAACGTCGAAAAGTAAATGGCGCTACGTTATAGCAGAGAAATCTTGGGGTAACCCTTAGTAACAGAAAAAGCTCAACCTTGTGGGTGAATGAAACCATTGATTCGCTTCGTTGATGTTGTTTCATGCAAACTGTTCCGGTTCTCTCTCACACACATGCAGGCACAGATTATTCCTCCATAAAGTGAGTAACTTCACTATAGAACTCTAGGACCTATTTCTGGCAGACTGGCACACTATGTTTGTGTTTTTTTTTTTTTTTTCTTTACATTTATCTTTTTATTTCATTTAGACATAATACATTATGAAAGTATTAAACTGCTGTGTCAGTGTTATCATGTTCAGTAGCACGTGATAATACTTGTTTTTAAAAGGCATTCATGATTTGTACATGAAATGTAATATTACTCTGTTGTTACTGTGGTGGTTTATATGGTATCGATGGTGCGTTGCTGTGTAGAGAGGAATCTGCCGACACTGTTTCTTGATTATAAAGGTTTATTTACATCAAAGAAATCAGCATCTTGTACAAGCTCTGCAGAGCTTCGGAGAGGACCGCTTCTCAGATTCTCAGAAGTCACTCTGCCTTTTCTGTGTTTGAACATGGTATATATCTATAATATGTGTAACATAGCTGGGGAGGAAACAATACTTTGACCAATGGCTATCATCCTTTTGGAACCAAGCCAACAAGGGCGCTCCTAATTCTTTCCAGATGTTTCCAGAGAAGTTGTCCAGCGAATGTAGGCTAAAGTTCATATGCGAGTTTCTTTGTTACCAAAAACTTAAGACAAAGTTTGTAAAAGGTCCATTAGAAGTCCAGATACTACACTACATTTGAAGATTGCATTATGACTTGTTAAAGGACTCTAAATACAAAGTGTATGACTTGGGACTTGACTTGGGATTTGGTAGTCTTGACTTTGAACTTCAGTGCAAAGACTTGGGACTTACTTGTGACTTGCAAAACAGAGACTTGGTCCCCCCTCTGAAGATCATGTGGTATGATTGAAAGCTCAACAGCTACTGGATGGGCGTTGTAGAAGAGATTGCTTTGCTGTTTCCAAAGTCAAGAATGATCTCAATGTATTTGTTGGGTTGTTGAGTTGCATGTAGGAGAAATTGTGTTTTTGCATATACTTTATATAGATGCAGTTATAGGATTTCTTTTTTATTATTTGTATAAGTTCCAAAATGACTCATGTTGATTCTTTGGCAAGAATCGCATAAGAACATGAGATTATTATGTGTGAGGGTATGCAGATCTGGTGGCGGAGTGCAGAGAAAGTGGATGGAGTGTAAGGCTGTACCCGGCGGAGGTGGGAGCCAGAGGCTTTGTGGGCAGATCAACATCGCGTCTACTCAAGGAGCTGGGACTACGTACGTGGAGCCACACAGAGCAGGTCCACCAAAGAGCTCTCTGAGGAAGCAGAGAAAGCAAGCCACTGGCTCTGGCTGAAACGATGAGACAAGACCTGGGGAGTAACATCTAGTGGGTTTTGCTGCAGGGGGTGTCAGGGGAGACGTCCCTGTTCACTGCCCCGCCCACCAGGAGATGTTCTGGGTTAAGGCGGGCCCCACACGGGGCCCCCAGCTGAAGACCCTGCAGCAAAACCCTCGCGGTATCACGGTCAGGTTTAGGCCTGCCTCAGGGGAAGAGGACCCCTCCCATGCACAGTCCACCTCAGGCACCGTTGGAGATGCAACAGGCCAAAAGCCCAGCAGAAGAGCACACCTCGCTGTAATGAATGATGATATGAATGCAGTAGCTGTTTTGGCGCGGCGAAGCAGGCAGCCGCCTGGGGCGCATTTTCATGACACATGGGGGCGGCACGAGCACTTCAAAAAAAGAAAAAAAAAAACTAAAAGTAGACTAGATAGTAGAAGGTCACGAAGCAATCCAACTTGGCAAAAAAAAGACGCTGTTATACTTATATTTAGGATTCACAAGGAGGGGGGCGTGCGCCTACGTTGTGTGTGTGTGTGTGTGTGTGTGTGTGTGTGTGTGTGTGTGTGTGTGTGTGTGTGTGTGTGTGTGTCAGTGTGAGCGCCAGTCCTACCCAAAGGAGAGAATTAGCTCCACACATAGTTCATTATAGGCTAAGTTTTAAATATATTTGGAATATCCATTGACATATTCACATTTTACATGAAAAAGTTACAGTATGGGAGTCGCGCCCAGCCTTACTGTATGCGCTGGGGGTACATTTCACATAATTTATATATAAAGTGGACACCTGAGTATTAACAACCATATTGATATAAATACACTCAGAACGTGCTTTTAGGGATATTGAAATCAAATGGAGTGATTAGTGATGTCATAATGCAGCAACAAAATAATCTGTATTTTCTGTCTTTTAAAACTACTATGTGCTTCCCGAAGGGGGTCCCCGGGGGTGTAATTAAATTTAGAACCGCTACTGTATGATGGATGGATTGTCATCCTGAGTTAGCTGTGTGATTCAGCTGTCTGTGCTCTCTCTGCAGGTGATGGTTAGAGCAACAGGGAACAGCTGATGATGTTACGCCTAGAAATCTAGACGCACCCTAGAGGCAGCAAATTTATTTTGTGCACGGGGGAGCGCACTTAGTCAGGGCCAATCACATCATGTACAGACTTGGTGGGGGGCTTATGGCTGCTGCTGCTGGGAACAGAGGTCTTCTGGAAGACTTGGAGTTCAGCTTTTCTTTGAGAAAAGAACAAAGAACGGCACTGAAGTCATTCTTAAAAAAAGGAAGATGTGTTCAGAGTTTTGCCGACCGGATCGCGAAAAACTTTGCTACCTTCTTCGTTGCTCTGCCTGGTTGTAGCGCTATCTTATTATGTGCAGAGGGAATTTGAAAGACAATCGTATTCTCGCCCTCCCGGATTGAGCCCTGTCAATGGTGAGTTCCCAGACCCAACATCTGGATGTGGGTCTGGCTTGTCAGGCTAGATGTTCCCAGTAGCAGGAGGTTATTTAAGTCTGGATGCAGTGCAGCCCTCTCTCTGGCTGACTCTCCCGTCTGCTTTAGTTCTCTACTCTGCTCCTATCAACCTTTGTAACACCCGCACACACATATTTACCACTCATGCACATTACACATGAATGACTTTACTAATATCCACAGCCCATACTTTAATTACTTAAGTTAACCCTTTAATTTAGGTTGATTTGTTTAAATAAATATCTTTTGTAAAAACTTGATCGTGGTGTGTCTACATTTTGTTGTAAAAAGTGTGTGTGTGTGTGTGTGTGTGTGTGTGTGTGTGTGTGTGGTGTGTATGTGTGTGTGTGTGTGTGTGTGTTTGTGTGTGTCCTCAGTGAAGTGTATCAGTCTCTGCAGTAGCTTCCAGCTGCAGCAGTCAGTTCAGTTTCTGTTCAGTCTGACTGAGGGAGGTTTTTGTACACGCTTTTTCACTGTGTGAACACATACTGACTGTTGGGATAGTGACCACTCTGACAGTAGTAAACTGCTGCATCTTCAGTCTGGACTCCACTGATGGTCAAGAGTGAAGTCAGAGTTTGATCCACTGCCTGTAAAACGATCTGGAATCCCTGTTGTCGAGTACTAGTATCGTAAATGAGCAGTTTATGAGTTTCTCCATCTTCTCTGTTGGTACCAGGCTAACCAGTCAGAATAAACCCTCTGACTGATCCTACAGCTGATGGAGACGGAGCCTCCCAGAGCAGAGCTCACTGCTCCAGGCTGAGTCACTGTGTACGACCGCTGGACTCAGGGATACAGAGACAAAAACATAAAGCAGTGTCACGGTTTAGTGCGGCTTCATTTCAGAGGGACGGATGTTGATAGAGGAGAGGGAGTTTGATTCTCTGGACTTTACCTGTGAAGCAGCAGCAGAGGAGAGTCCAGATGAGGACGGAGATCAAAGTCATGTTTTTGATGAGGAGGATTTCTGTGTCTTCTGTTGTCATGAAGGACAGCTGTCAGTCATCCAGTGTTCAACTCTCAGGACTATAAACTCTCCCAGAGCACTGGAGCATGGTGCTGCTGATGCAAAGTGGCTCTCTATGGAAATGCTCTGACTGACTCCAACAGGGACTTGGATTACTCTGATGATGCTGTTCATCAATGGATCAATCACTTTATCAGAGTATTGATTAGGATCTTTCAATAACTTTGACTTCTTGACAAATCTTCCAAAATGTTTGATTTAGACTTCCCAGGACCAGCTGGAACATATAAAAGAAGTCTTTTATTCCCCTATGCCAAACAGCTATTGAACACAGAATAACTGCACCAGGAAACACTTGTTATTTTTAAGATTTGCTCTGTTGTATTTTTTATTGCTGTCACCTTCCCTTTGTACGATTTTTATATTGTATTTTGCATATTCTGTATGTTTTTAATGGTGTTCTGTGTTATGTGCATTGTATGAACATTTGCTGTAATCTGGGAAAAGCTAAGGACAAATTTCCAGCGAGGATAGACAACAAAATTAATCTAATTTCTTCTGTAATTGAAAACAGATTATATAAACGGACAATATACACTTGATTTGAAATCAATATAAATAAAAAGCATATATTCTGGAAATCTGCAGCACTGTGTTATTGTCAGTTCTCTTTTCATTTGACGAGATTTTACAAACAGCCTCATTTTGGTGAGTTTGTTTGTGTCAAAGTCAGAGAGCCGTGTCTCTCTACAGTGAGAAGTTTTTTATGCGGGCTCAATGACTTTGTATCACTGTGGTTGACTTTTGGTGGAGGAACCAGACTGAATTTTGGAAGTAAGTCAAACTTTTTTAAAAAACTTTTTATTTCAGGAGCTATTTTTCTTCCTTTTACTTTCTGCACTGTTAACTTTTCCTTTTTGTGAAATATTAATCCATCATTTTTAAAGAAATATATCACTGTAAGGGGCAAAGATTGCTTTTGAAATAGTAAAACAAAAGTTCGCCATAAAGAAAATGAAATATTGAGTCAGAGGATAAATCATTATTTCCAACTTTAATGGTAAAGTAGCATCTTGAGGGCTTGTAGGTTTAGTTCAGTCTGACAAAGTCAGAGAGCCGTGTCTCTCTACAGTGAGAGGTTTTGTGTGGCTCAATGACTTTTTTATCACTGTGGTACACGTTCGAGTGGAGGAACCAGACTGAATGTTGGAAGTAAGTTTCTGCACAAATACTAAAAACTAACTAGTAAATATTGTAAAGTAATGTTTTAAATTCTGTTTACAGTTGATAAATCATACATGTATTCATGTTTTTATTTCTCCTCCCTTTATCGTGGAGACTAACTCAGAGCAGCTTCACTAAACATTTCTTTACACATTTCTGTCAAACTAAAATTTAAGTGACTTGAAGTGTGGAAAAGATAAAACTGAAAAACTGTTCTACAAGATTCATTTTTAATTTTCCACATCAATGATAACTGTTTAAAGGCAAATGAAGATTTGAATATTCAAACAATTGAACAGAGCAAAGATAAAGATCGGTATTTAGAAAATGTGCAACATCTCTTTACTGTGTCATGTATTTGTTTCAAAGTTTGAAAACTATTTGAACAGTTTGGTAATGACGATCAAAATCCACATGAAGAACATTTGATGTTGTCAGCTCATTTTCTGGATTTGTTTCTATTACACTAAATACTTTAAAGTAATGTATAGTTAGGGTTGGTGATGATTTTCATTTAGAGGTTTAAAGATTTGTCCAAAAGTTGACATTTTATTTCCAGTGTATAGTTTGATATATATCAGCTCATTGTGTAGATGATTCTCTCTGTGCTGATTTACATGAGAGGCTTCTTAAAGGGAAGTGAAACAATGTGTGAGTGAGTGACTGGTGGAGCAGAAAAAACCATCTGACAGAAACTCCTTAAAGGAGAAACCAACTCTCACACAGTCAAGGTGTCCAAGTGTCTGCTGGTTTGATTGACAGCTGTGTGGTCCCTGTCCTCTAAGCTGATTGGTGTCTCCTAGGTGATGTCCGTCCCACCCTGGCACGGTGCTGCCCCCTCCAAGTGAGGGAGCGCTGCGGGGAAGGCCACGCTCATGTGCCCCGGCCAACAAGGGGCTTCCCCTCAGACTGGAGTCTGGCCTGGAAGGTGGACGGCAGCAGCAGCAGCAGCTGGGAGGAGAGCAAGAGCCCCGGGGTGCTGGGGAAGGCCGGCAAATACAGCTGGAGCAGCACCCTGAGGCTCCCTAAAGACCAGTGGGAGAAGGTGGGCTCTGTGACCCGTGAGGCCACCCAGGGCTCCCAGACTCCGCTCTCAGAGACACTGAGGAGAGACCAGTGTGACTGATCTCAGTCTGTCTCTCTCTCTCTCTCTCTCTCTCTCTCTCTCTCTCTCTCTCTCTCTCTCTCTCTCTCTCTCTCACTGTCTAATTACATGTTTCATTTGATAGTTGTGTGCGTTGTACTTTTGATGATGTCATCACAATAAATCCCCTTTTCATCAAATCAGTTGTTTTCATGTCTGTTATTGAAAGAAACCGCAGACAGGGCTCACCCGGTTCTCATGGAATATTTGACCTTTAAGCCGACGTGGACAAGAAGTCTCACACAAATGCTCAGAGGAATATGAATTTGAAAATTAAAAAAAAAAAATTAAAACCATCTGCTGAGGAAGATCATGTGATATGATTGAGGAAGCTCAACAACAGCTAATGGATTGGACGTTAAAGAGATTATTTTGCTGTTTCCAAAGTCAAGAATTAACTTTTGGTCTCAGTGTATTTGTTGGGTTTTGAGTTGCATGTAAGAGAGAAATATTTTTGCATATACTTCATATAGATGCAGGCATATGATTTCTGTATTACTATGTTTATAATTACCAAGTTGGCTCCTCTCTGATTCTTTCCTACAAATGTATACGTCGTTTAAAACGTTAAAAAATGTATTATAATGGCTTTAACTGACCCCACACAATGTGACACAAGGTACACTTCATATTTTTAGCAACAATTGGAACACTTTGATCTTGTTGAATTCAATGTTTAAACTTTTGTCTTGTTTGTGTTTCTGTTTTATATATTTCCATACTGATATGGACCATGGTTATTATAGTTTAGTTTATTTTTATTTCGTTTTTTGACTTTTGTTTTCAAATTCAGTTTAGTTTTAATTAGTTTTAAAGAGGGTTTGCCTAGTGTAGTTTTTTGAAAATGCTTAGTTTTTGTTTAGTTTTTATTCGTTTTAGTCTTTTTTAGTAATATGGGTTATGTGTCAGGGCAAGATTCAAAAGGTCAGAAAAAGTATTGTGTAATAATAACTCAAAAAACATACCATTTTAGAAATATGTATTCACAATGTATTCACAGTGTTGGGAAGGGATACTTTCAAAACGTATTTCGTTACAGAATACAGAATACATGCCCACAAATGTAATTTGTAACGTATTCCGTTCGTTACTCAATCTGAGTAACGTATTCTGAATACTTGGATTACTTCAGGATTACTTCCACATTGAATTGCGTTTTATAAGTGTAGGAATGCAGCTATCAGCATCCAGCTTACTAAACAGGCATATTATGGTGTGTTCTTTTTATTCCAAATAGCTGAATGTGTACCTGAACAAGCAGATAGATTATTGTATTGGTAGTCCGAACGCATACTACATACTAACCGCAGTCTTGCTAACACAAGCTAATTTTAGCTAACGTTAGCTAGCATGTCAAAAGCAAGGGGCTAATCAGTCTTTTAAGCACTCTGGAGCTAGTAAACCAAGCGTGCAGGAGAATGTAAAGTGCGCACGTCAATGTTAAAAATAACAAGGTGACCAGTAAAACTACAGCAGACTGACACTGGGCTAATTAAAAAATAACTTACTTTAAGATGCTTCTTTCAGGTTGGAGGTGGAGTAATTTGGAGGGGCGCTGAAAGGAGGTTGGTTGCTGGCAAGCAGAGTTTGCACTGCACAGTTATATTTCATTCTCCGGTTCGTTCTTTAATGTTGAAATGCTGTTTTGAATTTCCAAGATAGAAACTTATTCCTGCCCTGGCCTGGTGCGCCGGTTCCGACTCCATTGTGACTGATCCATGAAATAGCTATTTTTTCTATTTCATACTCCGGGGCTTGTGGAGGAAATGCATTAAGTTTGCCTTAATTTATTCAGAGTGAATAAACTTCTTGAAACAGAGAAGTATCGTCATGTAATCCATTCGATTTTAACAATGTAACTGTATTCTAAATACCAACTATTTAAATTGTAACTGTAACGGAATACAGTTACTCATAATTTGTATTCTGAATAAACCGCTTCCCCGTTACGTAATTCCGTTTTCCTAACACTGTGTATTCAACAATAACACTGGCACATTAAATGTGCATATGATGATGAGCACAAATGTGTAAACAGTCTACACAAGGCAGCATCATTGGGTGCAAGAATGTGTTAGTAACGATGTGCCAGGAAAAAACTTAAATAGCCAACAGACTTAGAGAAGACGGACATGAACAGCTGTTTTGAACTTTGGTTTGAGTAAAGGGTTACGCAAACTTTTTTGAAGTCAATCAACTCACACAGTTGTGTAGACATCCCAGTATCAACACACATATTGCAGTATTTTTTCGAATTTGCTAAAACGACAGTGAGCACAACTGGAGTCACTATGTGCAACCCCACAGTCTGCACTACCAACAGTCACCCTGAGCTAAACAGTTCACATCACCCCTCTTTAACACACATCTCAGAACAGGCTCAGTGCAACACAGACCGACAATACTCACTGAGATAACACACACACACACACACACACACACACACACTGTCACTCAGAACACACTGAGAGTAAAAACACTAGCATCAACACCAATACACAAATTACAAACTTTCTCATCTTTACAGTTTGAACAATTTGAGTGTTGACTTGACACTACTTAATACTTTATGCTGAAAGATATAGATTGTATAATGTACCAATTTTACATACGGTAAACAAGAAGGAATGAAAGAAATCAGCAGTTTGCTTCCAATATAGTAATTTGGCTCTCTGGTAATTTATGGAATTACTGGAGAAAAAACTAAAAGGTACATATGTAACAGTACCAAGAATAGTGTGACTAATCCTCTGCCTCTCTCAGCATCATGTGGCAAGGTTTTCTTCATCACATTGGATGTCGTACATCTATCTCAAATACAAATGAATGTGGTGTTTTCTATTGCTCTTCACCTCCATTACTTTCTGAAAAACAGTAAGAATGCAGTTTTACCTATTGTAAAGAGATATAGTTTTTTCACTTTTTTTTATAGCTGTGTACATACCCTCAAGACATCTTACCTGGACATGTTGGTATCAACTTGCTTACTGTTTCTAAAACTCAAATGGTGTATAGTGTATAACTGTTTCATTCTTATTTGGTGTTGTGCATACAAAAAGGCTTTCTGGTCTTTCTCTGTATAAATTACCATATATGTTCACTAACTAGTCTAAAACAAGCGAACCTCCGCTTAGGCTTTCAGCTGAAAATTCGTTCAATCAGTAGTGTTTGATAGGCACCAGACTGAAATCTATTCTGTTTGTGGATAATGTGGTTACCAGTTTTGACAGCAGTAGTGTTGTTAACATTTGAACAAAGTGCTGTAAATCTACAGTGCTTGAAAGTCGGGGGGATGAAGTGTGTAGAGTTTTGAAACTATTGTTCCAGCATTAAACAAACTAGAGTTTAGTCCATTACTGAACTCTTTGCTGCTATGCGGAGGTAGTGAAGTTTTTACATGTGATCCAGTTGTGCCCACTGGGCATTATAGCAATGAAAAAAACTATAACCAAGCTTCCTCACACTTTTTAGTGATCCTGCATTATTTCCTAACAGCAGCTACCGGGTCGTTGGGTGAAAGCCCCTGTGGTGCTTCTCTGTCCTGCTGTTGTCTCCGTCATGCTGCCTGGCCATACGGCTCCTACCAGTATAGCGTTACCTGGGTTGGCTGTTTAGGGAAGGGGCTTTCAAAGAACGTTATCTCGCTTCCTCCATGAATACTCACTAGATGTAGCTATGTATATATCTATGGCCCTATCACTCGCTTTATTGGACAGGTTAGCCTCCTTGTGTGCCCTTCTCAAATGTACTTTTTCAAGTGGGATTTCTCCCTTTAATAAATTGTCCCACTTATTTTATCACCTTCCTTAAGGCACTTGCTTTTTTATCTGACTTACAGTCATGATCAAATAGGACTCTGCCTTCTTCTGAGGGTTGGTACATCATGCCAATGAGGGAGACGCGGACGCTATTGTGTTCCATTTGGCGTGGAATGTCGGATTACTGCATTTCCCAGTGGGGCTTTCTCATCTTCTCAGGCACAGACTGAATAAAACCAGGTCCATGGTTGGAAATGTCAACTCTGAAGAAGATATATAGCGTTATTTGCTCTGGCGAAGATGTGAGATGGCTGGGACATTTTCGATTATTTTGTGCGGTTGGTTTTGCAAACAGACATTACAGTTTTAGTTTAGTTATCGTTTTTTTTTTGTCGTTTTTTTGGTTCAACGGCAATGTTTTCCCACATGGATAGAATTTGGTATTTAGATTTCGTTTTAGATTAACCGGTGTAACCTTGATATGGACCATGCTTTGAAATAAAGTTAAATTAATCTAAAGTCGAACATGAGATTGATGTGATATGAATGGATGGTGTCATCTTGAGTTAGCTGTGCCGTTCAGCTGTCTGTGCTCTCTCTACTGCTTGAGGTGATGGACAGAGTAGCTGGGAACAGCTGAGGGATGTTCCCCAGTTATGGGAGGTTATTTAAGTCCTGGATGCAGTTAGCCCTCTCTCTGGCAGGCCTCTCCACTCTGCTGCAGCTTGCTCCCTCTCCGATCTGCTTTAGTTCTCTACTCTGCTCCCTATCAACCACACACACACATATTTACCTATAACGAACATCACACAAACTGACTTTACTATCCACAGCCCATATATTGGCTAAAGTTAACCCTCTATTTTGGTTTAATTTGTTGGATAAAATATATTTTGTGAGAAGTTGATGATGGTTTGTCCCTTTTGTTGAATGGACAAGTGCTAGTATTTATTGTGTGTGTGTCCTCAGTGAAGTGTATCCAGTCTCTGCCTGCAGTAGCTTCCAGCTGCAGCAGTCGGTTCAGTTTCTGTTCAGTCGACTGAGGGAGGTTTTATGCGGCGGCAGCTTTTTCTGTGTGAACACCACCCACTGGCTGTTGGGAATGTGAAGACTCTGACAGTAGTAAACTGCTGCATCTTCAGTCTGGACTCTCACGATGGTCCAGGGGGTGAGAGTGAGTTCCACTACCTGTAAAGCGATCTGGAATCCCCTGATTTGGCCGAGTGCTAGCATAGTAAATGAGCCGCGTTTAGGAGGTTTCTCTCCCATCTCTCTCTGCACCAGGCTAGTGGGGTACCGCCAAACCCTCTGACTGGTCCTACAGCTGATGGGCGGAGCCTCCCAGAGCAGAGCCTCACTGCTCAGGCTGAGTCACTGTGTGTGTACTGACCCGCGCTGGACTCTGAGGATTACAGAGACAAAAACATAAAAGCAACGTCCACGGTTTAATTCGGCTTCATTTCAGAGGGACGGATGGCGTGGCGGGAGGGGTTTTTACATTCTCTGGACTTTACCTGTGAAGCAGCAGCAGAGGGAGAGTCCAGATGAGGCCCCGAATCAAGAAGTCATGTTTTATTGAGGAGGATTTCTGTGTATACCTACCATTGCTGTCATGAAGGACAGCTACAGTCATCGAGGCATTCCCTCTCAGGACTATAAAGCTCTCCCCAAGAGCACTGGAGCAGTGCTGCTGGTATGGAGAAGTGAAGCTCTCGCCTGGGAAAACCTTTCAAACGACTCCAAACCTTGGTAATGACGGCACC